>NW_017804231.1:784909-948798 GCF_001625305.1 Branchiostoma belcheri
ACCTAATGGCTTTCATGATCGCCAGTACGTCCTTTAGTTAAATCTGGATGGTGTAAAGTTGTAATTTAAAGGTTGGTAGTACAGTGGGCAAAACAAAAGGTAAGTTGAATAAGCCACCCTTGTCCTTGGTGCTGATTGGCTGTCATTTCAATCCAACTTTCTTTTCATTGTTGCTGATTGGCTGTCAATCCAATCCAACTTACTTGTCCTTGGTGCTGATTGGCTATCGTCTCAATCCAACATTCTTGTCCTTGGTGATGATTGGCTATCATTTCAATTTGACTTTACTGTCCTTGGTGCTGATTGGGGGGATGCAGCAAATAAAAGTCCACATCCACATATACCTACATGAATGCATGGATCAGTGCAGGTTGCAGGTAGACATCAGAAATACCTGCACAGCTCCAATTTTACCTACACCAGTATTTTGAGCCCTGGAATCCCAAGATGAATTTCCAGCGTACTTTGTTTTGTTCCTCAGGAAGTGCAGAAGTGGATGTTAGAGAAGCGGACAGAGAGGAGGAGTGAGTATCTGAAACAGCTGGAGGAGCTACGCAGCACGGAACACCAGCCGTACAAACCTGCACAGGACTCGCCTAAACAGGTCAGTACAGAACACCAGCCATACAAACCTGCACAGGACTCACCTAAACAGGTCAGTACAGAACACCAGCCATACAAACCTGCACAGGACTCACCGAAACAAGTCAGTACAGAACACCAGCCGTACAAACCTGCACAGGACTCACCTAAACAGGTCAGTACAGAACACCAGCCATACAAACCTGCACAGGACTCACCTAAACAGGTCAGTACAGAACACCAGCCGTACAAACCTGCACAGGACTCACCTAAACAGGTCAGACTTCTCAGCAAAACTTGCTGTAATAATTACTTGTTAACCAACTGTCCAATGAGGCATCCAATGAAATTTCAGGGCAGCAAAGTTTAGAATATTCTGGATGAGGAAATATGTCTCATATTGGCATTAGCTGCCATTTTTTAGCATATTTAATACTTAACGCAAACAGTTAATCATTGTATTGTGTTATTACTTTCAAACGTCCTACATGTAACCAGTAGGATCAACCTAGTGAGGTATGTGGAAGACAGTACAGGAGCATTGTCCACTTGGCACAAACTTACACACAAGTCAGGATAGACTCCCCAAGCCACCAGCACATGTGTGTGATCTTTGAGTTGACTGGATGCTATCACGTTTACATGTAGGGTGTTTCTTTCCTATCTTCCCTAATTGCTTTTTCTCAATTACTTCCTGGTGCACCCACTACTGCATAAAAATTTCCCTCTACATCAGAAGAACTTGTTGGAGATTTTCTTATGTATCTTTGTGTATATCTACAGAAGACTGAAGGCTGAACTTTATTTTTCATTTCCTACAGATTTTTCAAATTGCATGTAAAATTTTTGCCATCATGCTATTTTGCACAAAACTGAAAAGAAAAGTATTTCAAGCCCTGGTCATTTCAAAAGCACTGTCTGACTATGGTAAGAATGGCACTTTAATTTCTAACACCACAGTAGAGTGCATACACCTACTGTAGCCAGATGTCATGGTGTCATGTTTAAATGTTTGTTCTCAATGCTGACATTTCCCCACTTCATCCAGGGTGCAACCTGGAAGCAAATCCACCAGGCAGAGAAGGAGATGGAAGACAGGAGAAAGTAGGACAGTTTTCTTTATTTCTGCATGATGTTTTTTTTAATTACCAGACATTGTCATCCTACATGCAGTATGTGTCATTTTGAAATCTTTTTACAGATGCAATAGTCTGAATTGAGTACAGATTTACAATCGCGTATTTTTTTAATTTTTACGTAATGTGTCATTCTCAAAACATAAGAAAACATTGGTATCTCTTAATGATTTGAGGACTCATAGTTGAGTTAACAGTACATGTACTGTCAAAATAACAGAAAGTGTTCACAGTTCAATGTCCCTTGTTCAACAGGATTACAAGATAAGGTATAGGAGAGTTTTTTCAGTCCGTTGGTATGGCAAAGTGTTGTGTTCAGTTTCTATTTGTTACGAGTACGCTCAAAGGAGTATTTCTGTTTTTAGGGCTCTGTTGAGAGAGAACATGTCTGAACGCGTGAAGCAGGCGTATGACCTGATGGGAGACATTGTGATTGACACCCCCGAGCTCCCTGCCTCCAGCCTACCTCCTCCCTCTGTCAAGAAAAAGAAACCTGCAAGACCCGGTAGTTCTACTAGAGGGCGCTCTCCACCACGCAAAGGGCTGCCGAAGTCTTCCACACCTATACCCAGGTCCCAGACTTGGAGGATGCAGGATACAGGTTTTGATGTTGATGAGTATGATGTTGATGATGCATACATAGAGGAACTACTACAGGACAGTGGAGAGGCGCAGAGAGACATGTTACAGACTTACAAAGTCAGGGATGTGTCCAAGATAGGCCAACAATCTGACACACAAGGTACTGTAAAGTTTGAATTTTTTTCTTTTGTTTTCTGAGTTCACAAGTTTTGCAGGGACCTGTCACTACAATCTCATATGTTCTATTGTGTACTAGTGATTTTAATGATGAAGTCACAACTATTTTTTCACAGTACTAGTGATGATAAGTGAATTGTTTGGACAAGCTATTTACAACGCATGAAAATAGTTCATCACAATAATTTTGGTCCATGAAGGAAAGGTTTTGTATCATATTGTGGCCATATCTTTTATACATCATAATGGTAGACCTTATGAAGTAATCTTTCACAAATGGCATGTTCTCCAGCTGGGCGCAGACCAAAACCCTTCACGACGCTGGTGCGGCAGCAGAGGCCAGAGGCAGCCAGAAAACAGGCCTCGGGCAAACCGAAGACCTACGCTGAGAGGCTAGCTGAAGCCAACGCCAGCAAGATCCCCAGGCCAGCCTTCAACAAGCTCAGGGACAAACAGAGGCTCTACGGTGGGTTTATGTTTTATTATGAAGAATTATGGCACAATTTTGGTCTGTTGTGAGCTGAAAAATTCCATCAAATGACAGAAAGATTGTCTTTCAGCATCAAAGGTAATAGTGTCACTGTGTGCTAGCTAACATGACAACTCACCATTAGTTACAATCTTAATTTGTAGTAAATTCTGAAAAACCTTGTAAGGCTGAAAATTGCACAATTTGTTTTTCAATAGTACAGAAAACTTATAATAGCAATGCTTGCACCATCGCTGTAGATACATTGTGCTTGTTTTAACAAGCAAATTTCATGTTCTTTGATTTTTTGTGAACTGAAGCATTTGTATGACGGTATTTTGCATGTTCCTCACTTGCACTGTGATTTTAGCATTAATTCCTTTAACAATACATTTTCTAGTGGTGTGTACAACAACTATTCACTTCAAGTTAACCCACACAGCACTAAGCATGTCATAAACATCACCATTGATACACCCCGCACACGTATAGGCACCACACGGCTGCCTGGCACGGCCAAGTCTAGGGAGAAGACCTCTCCCCGCGTGGTGAAGACCTACGCACAGCGGTTACAGGAGCTCCGCCGCACTCCTGGCTCTACCTACTCTAGAACTATACTCACAACTAAGGGTGATGGTGAGGTGTCTTTACTAACAGTAACATCTGATTGTACCATCTCTGTATCCATTTTAACATCTCACTGTTCCTGTTTTTCTTTCGGGTCTGCCTGTCCGTGTGTATCTTACTTCACTATGTGATTTTTCTGTAGTCCTTTTGTGATCTCACAGCTATGTATTATCATCTACACTCTGATAATGTGTGATCAAACTGCCCTTACTCAAGAACTGTGATAGAAGTTTGAACATGTATCCCCTCCTTTTAGTTTAGTCTATTGTTGGCTCCCTAATGCTATCCTCTAATTAAACTCTAACAAGAAACAATGTTCTGTTACAGCAGTTCAACCTGTATAAAACTGTACCATCATGATGTTTTTGTTGCATGAAAAAATGTCTTTCAGTTTTAGGGTGTGAGTGAAAAATATGAACAAAGCAATAGACTTATGATTATGACATTGTGATGTGCCTCACTGTATTTTCATCTCACTGTGTTTGCATTGATGTGTTTGCATTGATAAACATGTATTAGAAATACCTGATATACTAGTAACAGATTTACATGCTCTGGTAAGTGTCAACTGTCAACTCTTTGATACATATAAATTCATTTTTTGCATAGTTACAAAATTTAATGACTTTTAGCACAGGTATAATAAACAGGTATATTATAGTCAGTCAGTATGTTTCTAACTTAAAGTGTTAGCACTCCTCAGTTCCAAAAGTAAACTTGTTGCCTTATGATTTAGGGGCTTCAGGAGGACCAGCCAAGAACCGTATGCAGGAGGTGACCAAACGTGGTCTGCACAGCGAACCCAAACCTCGCAAGTACGCGTCCACGTACGCACAACGGTTACAGAGCCAACAGCCGGACACTGGGAGAAGGGGTGAGAAGCATATGTGTTGTGTTCTAGGCCATGTTGTTTTGATTATATGGAGTTTAGGGGTTCCTCTGGAAACCCCTAAACTGATGCAAGCTTGCAAAAAAAAAAGGTTGGTAGAAAAAAGTTGCCTTCATTTTGAATTAATTCTATGTGGTCATGAAGGATGAACAATTGACTAAACACACAGAGTATGGCACGGAGAATAATAGACTTTTCATTTCTATTTCTTCACATTGTCTTCCTTTTCTTTCAAATTGATTTTGTCATTCTACGACATTAGTGCTACAGGTATTGTTGGTGTTTATCATGTTGTTGTTGTTTATCAGGTGGCAGGGTGAGCCCACGTCAGCCCGTGGGGAAGAGATTCGAAGGTCCCCGACACAAACCCAAGACATACTCCCAGCAGCTGCAGGAGATTTCTGCTGCTGCGCCCAAGGGCAGGCCCAGACTGGCTTATAGTATGTCAGACATGTACACACTGTCAGTCTTTAATTTCTCTGTCTCTCGCTTTACAAAGAACGTTTGCACATTACATACTAGTAGTAATACTCCAAATTTTTTCTTCATTAGCTGGTACATCATCCAGAGGCTTGAAGTCCCCGTCCATGCGGACACAGACATTGCGCCATGCGCCGTACCCGGACGTGTACGAGTCGGTACTGGAGGACATCTCGGAGGCGAGCACGGCCAGCCTGCTCCGCAGCACGTCAGACGACGTCAGGAGAATCCTGCAGGAGGAGGACATCTTTGGGGTAGGAAAATTAAACTGGTCTCTCATGGATGTTGTTTTATTTGGAAGATACTGAAGGTCTCACACAGATGTTCCCTTGTTCAGAATTCAGCAGACACTAAGTCTCTTTTTTCTGTCTTTTCACAAGAAAATGACCCAAAAAGAAATCAGCTATGGCGGAAGCTAGATTTCAGTTTCATGCACTGACTAAAAAATCAGTTGAAAAGAAGTCGTGAAAGGGCTTCTTGAACACTTGTAAGAAATCTAACTCCATACTTCTCCTTTTTATAGGACGGAGGTGCAAGGCCTAAATACAGAGACTACCCAGACTATGATGCTGCCAGTCTGTACGATGTTGGAGATGACATATTGGGAGATGACTACATCACCAGTGTGGACCCTGACCAGCTGAGTCAAGCCTCACAGAGCACAGGCAGCATCCTCAGTAACATCAACTGGGACGAGGTGGAGCAACTCATCGCAACTGTGGAATGATGAAAAAAAACCCTGTTTGAAATTGGTACAACCCGTTGATCTCTTTATTATTTTCTGTGGATGGATTGGTTGATTTGAATTGGAAGGGGGAGCTTTCTTGATGATGCAAAGTAGCATATTTGAAGAAGAAGATGCTGAATTGTTGGGACTTAGAAGTCCCAAAAATGAGAAAGTTGGTATAGTGAGTTGCTTGTGATATCTGCCAATACTTCCCAAATGTATATCTAACACTAACAGATCATTGTTGAAGATTGTTTTGTCTCATCACGTGACAGTGCTTTTCAAATTAGTCTGTGGTGCTTTCTGTGACAAATACAAAGAGAATTTTTTGCCTTATCAGAATTGTTGCAATTGTCGAGGGTATGCAGGGAATATGTCTATTGCTTGGTCATGTCTTTGGCTTGATCACTGTCTTGTTGTAAACAATGAATTCAACTTTGTAGTATGTAATGTAAGACAGTCTGTACACGTTTTGCAAAAGTCCACCTGTAAATTGATGGATTACAAAAACGCTCATCAAGAGTTATTTGTAATGTATACATGTAGAGCTGCTTCCTGTTAATGTGTACATGTATTTTTAATGGCATTCCAAGATGTTATAGTTTAACAGTTTGGCACAAGTTGTACATTTTATGAAATTTGTGAAGAATGTTCCAGAATCTATGGTGCCATGATAAAGGTAATGTTGCTGCAAACTTAAGTACTTCCTTTTGTCTTGTTTATTGAATAGTAACTGTTGTAGCATCAGATATTGCACAATACATTACCAGACACCCATAGAAAAATAAAAATAACAAAAAACATAACCTTATTGGCCAAGGTAATATTCTAAGTCTGTTCATGAGGCTACGCTACACCCTACATATTACCGTCACGAAAACCCATGGCCAAAACACTTAAAAGTACTGCAATAATAGGAGCAAGTTAGCCAACATTTAAAAATAACCATTTCTTTCGCTATCCTACCCTTTCAGGCAGCAAGAAATCTGGCTTAGAGAATATTTCTGACACATATTTCCTTGGTCAAAAGTCAGCTGGTATGTTGTATGTTGTACATTCAAGGAATTTCTTAAAAGTCAATACAACCAAGCAGAGTTCCCACTGTATCACCTTTATTTGTAAATAATAGAGCAGAAGATCTAATGTTCAATTATTTGGAAAAATACAAACAACTGTCAAAAGGAAACAACACAACAGAGTCCAGTATACAGTACATGATGCTGAGTAGGTTAAACTACAGTACCGTGTTTTAAAACATTAGGTTTATATACACCTTAATCATAAAAAGCGAATAACAACTACCTAGACGGGCGTATTATCATTCTTTATCTAGATAAAAATATGTGATCTGATATGTGATCTGATATGTGGATCCATGTCATTGTCCGGCTATTCCCATGTGCTTTTATGGATAAAGAAACACCATGACAGGAATATTTCATCTGTTGAATATACATATACTCCAGGCTTACATGCATAAGCTAATGGTATGTGATTAAACAAATTGCTGCCAGCAAGGTGTAGATTTTTTTAAATAAATGACACGAATAGCTAATGTTTGCACTCTTCACATGACATTTAGTACAACTGCATTGCTATTTTCCACTGCGTAGACGACCTATTCATTAACTAGTTCAATGAGGAACACTTAGTCTAGTTTTAAACTTAAAGAAACGCGTTTCCTTCTCCGGTCCATTGTTCGTCCGTACGTCCGTTGTTCTTTTTCTAAACAGCACATCCATTTCGTCTTACACAGGGTCTATTGGGGAAGCAAAGATAAATTAGTTTGTGATTCTGCTTTATTTGGTTTACCGAAGGCTAATGGACACTCCTCTGGGCAATGGATACTGTCTTACCACCGTAGTATCTGTTTACATTGTTTATTGAGATCTCCATTAGTATGGTAAACTCCATACTATTCTTCCTGGAGTCCAAAGGCCTGTAGGTACAAATTAAAACTCCTACAGGCACAAAACTCCCACCGGGTGGCCAGTTTAGCTGGGCGGGTGGAAACTACTACAGTCCCGAAGAGAACTCGCCCTAATCACGATAGATTGAACACCATGCTAACGGTCTGGAGTGGTACTCACTTGTTTGACAGATGTATCTTATACGCCTGGTGCACTGCCAGCACACCCACTGGAAAGACTTTCCCCGGTTCAAGTACACACAGTCGTTGTGCGCCCTGTTATAGCCATGCCCATTGAAGAACGCCTGGTAAGTTCCCAGTGCTTCCCCGTCGCTCCAGACAAAGCTTCCCTCCGTTTGGCGGTCATCAAGACCAATCCAGTAATTCCTATTATAATAAAAAAAACGGTTAGCTGGTCAGTACAAGCGCATCCCATGAACATTTAATATAATAATTGAAAATCCAATTTTGCCGCCCTGAAATTGCATTGGATCTGTATCTGTGTAGCCGGTATAACCGCCCTTCGGCGTAACACACCAGCTTTGCAGGCGCGCGTCGCGGCGGCGGCAGCTTTACATATCTAACTGCAGGAGTCATTTAATGCTTTCTACTGATAATGCCCCAACTTGGTGGCAGCGAGTTCCTACGACAGTTCTAGGAAAATATGAGTTTATGAACACCTCAATTCTTGATTGATATTAACTCTGGTATTTGAAGGCATGACTACTTCTTGTTCTTTTCTGACCTTCAAATATACAACAATACATAATACATTCTCATTGTCAACTGAGAGATTAGAGCGTGTCGCGTAGCGGCAGAGTGCTTGACTCGGAAAAAAGAGGTCCCGGGTTCGAGTTCTGACATGCCACCGATCTTGTGCCCTTGGGAAAGGCACTTTACACGACTTTCCTCACTTCGCTCAGGTGAAAATGAGTTACGTTTGGTATTGTCCCCTGTGTTGGTGGCAGCATTAACATATTAGTTGAAAAAACTGGAGTGTGCCGTCACCACGTCTTGTGATTACATGTTGGAATATAAAAAAAAACAGAGAGATTGATATTCATTTACTAAACATTAGAGTTACACCACTTACGTATTCTTTACGATGCTCTTCAGGAAGTTATGGGTGGCCAGGTCCTTCACACAGGCCAGTTTGCCGTTATGGTTACCGTCGCAGTTGGTCGCAGCTTGGTCAACATTCGCAGCGGTCGTCGAGATATGGTAGCACTTCCCGTTGCCAGCAAACATTTGGTACCCACTTGGGCAACCTGATAATAAAATGAAAATAATAATAATAAAGAAATTAAAAATTAAAAAAAATTATAAATAGAAAAATAAAAATAAGATTTAAAAATATAACACTGCATTACCGAGCAAAGTCGCAAGGGGAATCTACATTCAACCATTTTGTATTGTTTTATTTATTCGTACATACGTACATAAATAAATGACAAAACCTAAGATAAAAGGAAAACACATAAGAATAGTGTGCTGGGGGAAGGCAGAGACCAATTTTATCTATCCGAAGTCTTCCCCACGACTACCAAAACCGACTTGAGGAAGGAAGATATTTTTAAGAACCAGGTCCATAGCGGCCAGAGAAGTAAAGATAATCCTTGGCTGAAAAATACCACATTAATCTGCTGAAAGGTTATGCACAAGAAGTATCATGTCTTTTTAAGTAAGATAGGAATAAAGGATGTCACAGCACGGGGTTGAACAGGACATGATTGCAAAGAATGTCACTCACTGAGTTCGCAGTTTGTTCCCGTGTATCCAGAGAAATTGTGTGTACAGTCACAGATGTAGCTATCGTCACCCGTCACCCTACAGGTCCCGCCGTTCTCACACGGCGCAGAGTCGCAGGGGGTGACCGGGGCTGGAACGTTTCACGTCAACAAGTCAGTGTCTATGTTCTTATTTATGTTTACATGCGTAGGTAAACATCAGTAAAAACATTGACACTGAAGTTGTTCTTATTCATGTTTACCTTCGCAGAAGAAAAGCATTCTGTTTTATTTTTTTTGCTCTGTTTCTTCTTCTCCGAACATAAGGTCAATGACCTGGTCCATGCGGATGTCACCATGGTAACTGGTGCTGTAGCAGACACCCTGTGGTGTTCGGTAATATTATGCATGTAGCAAGTGGCCCGACTGAGTTGGAGGGGCTGGTCACAATATACATGAATATGTTTGAGTACAAATAAACAGATTGGAACGTAGTTTGTTAGACTAGAGTTTAAGAAGGTAAACATTTTGCATTTTCTTTGCAAATGTTACCTTTCTAGTTAATTATCTATTGGCATATCGAAAGTCAACGGTTATAGAGACAGTTACCCAGAACACTAGACTAAGTAAGAAACGCCACCAATCTTTGGTAACTTGCAGCTTGTACTTTACTGGAGATAATCTTTACGTGAGGGAAGAAACTATTCAGCATTATAAGCTGCAAATGTCGGCTATCTTGTACTGAGAAATGATTTCTACTCACGAGCTGGAGTCGTTGGCTCGATCAGAGCTACAAGGAAAAAAATAAGAATGTTAGTGAATTTGCCATTTTCTTTTATGTGAATCTTAGAATATAATTTTTTGTGTTCGGAGTTTTAAGTTGTGTTTTAAGTTACTGAAGTTAATGGATATCAGTGACTGCAAATTGATTGGTCAATGTACTACATGCAAGTTGATTTTTAATAAAACTGATAGGTATAAGTGAAGTTCATCGTCACATCTCTGTTGTACAGATGACTTACGCAGTTCGCAGATGAAGTAGTTTTCTTCGTTACAGTCCACGGGGACCCATCCGCCGCTGTCGATCCCCACACAGTCCTTCAGGGCGGTGTTCCACGTGCCGGGCTTCCACGGCTCGAACGGGGGGCTGGCCCGGGTGCCATCGCCATGCCTGGACGTAGCAGAACATACGCTCGGGTGTTTGTTATCTTCGCAAAGAAGGTTATGTTTTCCATATAGCGTCTGTGTGTGTGTGTGTATGTATGTATGTGTGTGTGTGTGTGTGTTTGTGTGTTTTTCTGGTTTAGCATGATAATTCAAGAAGATTCCATGGATTGTCATGAAACGTGGTAAGTAGGTAGGTCTTAGTAAGACCTATTTCTTTCTCAACACTTTTGAAATAGAATACTCCACACTAAAAGTACTTTACCTCCACACTCCCTCCTCCTGAATGTCGTCCAGCCCTATGATGTCGCACCTCCCGATCGGGACCAGACGGGACAGGAAGTCGTGAGTTGCCGGGTTCTTGTCTATGGCGAGTCGGCCGTACATCCCCTCGGACTCACACGTGGCTTCAGCCGCCTCGCGGGTCCCGGGCGACTCCGACAGCTTGAAGCAGCTGGACCCGAGCTGATGCCAGCCGTCTTCACAGTCTGTGATGTATACAACATTTTGTCAACGTTTTGTTTCTATCAGCTGCATAATTCGACTTTTGTTCACATTGATTGGTACGGAAAAAGTGTGTGTTTCTTCCGTCCTTTCTTTTTCTTTTTCTTTGTCTTTTCTTCCTTCCATTCCTTTCCTTTCTTTGCCTTTCAAATTTTTGACCCTCTGATTTCTCTTTCTTTTTCTTTTCTTCCCTTCCTTTCATTCCTTTCCTTTCTTTCTTTAACTTCTCTTCCGTTCCTTTCATTCGTTTCCTTTCATGCCTTTCCTTTCTATTCTTGTCTTTTCTTCCTTTCGTTCATTTCTTTCCTTTTTTTTATTCCAACATGTAATCACCAGACGTGGTGACGGCACACTCAAGTTTCAACTTATATTAATGCCGGCACCAACACAGGGGACAAATACATGACAGGACAATACTCATTTTCACCTGAGCGAAGTGAGGAAAGTCGTGTAAAGTGCCTTTCCCAAGGGCACAAGATTTCTTTCCTTCTTAATCAACTATAGAATCCCTTCTTTTTTTCTCTATTTACCTATAGAATCGCTTCATTCTTTCTGTCTACCTCTATTAAAGTCAGGCAAAAACGTAGATTTTGGTTCCTTACTTCCGTACGCCGGGGTAGTGGTGGGCACGTCCGGTAACTCGCACACCCGTCCGGTGAATCCCGCGGCACAGGTACAGGCGAACCCGCTGTTAATCAACGGCTGGCAGGCTCCGCCGTTCAGGCACGGGTTGACGGCGCACCGGGAGTAGTCGGTGGGACCTACGTTCAAACACATCATACTGTTCATAAGCCTGATGAATATGACAAATGTCTAGATTTTACTTTTTTTGTTTCCTTCTTTCTTCGCGGCGTAGCCTCTACCACGCGGGATGTAGTAAATACTCCTGGCGTGTTACCTGTCTACTCTTTTCAGCCGCTTCCGAAGCCTGATAGAGGCTATTTATTTCGGGAAAACTGACTGAATTTCTATCATTCAGCAATATTAAGCAGCTATCCCGATGACCAGTTTGACCCAGTGTTTACGCCACACAGAGAAGCCACGTGACAAGTCTCACTGGGTCAGTTTATTGAAGACGACCAGAGTGACTGTCCGGAAGTTCTACAAAGGTGAGAACAATTCTCTTGTGTTGGGACAAAAGTTTTAATCAAACACAGATGAACTTTTATGATAATGGTAAGGGAAGTTTACTCACAGTGGCCGTACACCCTGACGTCCGTTAGGTACTGCAGCAGGGGCACTCCTCCCACCACGGTGTAGTCGGCGGCCGGGGAGGCTTTACTCACCACGTGCAGGCAGCTGGGCGTGACCCAGTCAGTGAAGTACACGTGCGTTTCGTCTACGTCTGAGGAAAGGCAAGAGAAACGTCCAAAAATACAGCATTTATTCATCAGCCCAGTCTATGAAAACATGATGCACAACAATGGCCAAAAACATGTATGCAAAATAGAGCTTTGAATTAATAGTGACGTCCCTATATGTGTATTGACTATGCGTACCGCATGGATACTTTATGGGACCTACCTAGACCGTACATGTTGGCGCTGCCGCCTTGGATGGTCAGGAATGACTCCCTGTTGCTGCCGTCCATGTCAGCCCTCTCAATGACACCACGCGATCCATCGCCCCAGTACACTTTACCCTCTGTGGGGAAAAGCATTTTGAAAGCTGTTAGCAAAATATTTCAAGGAAATGCGATATTTAGATGTACGAAGTCGTCGGTATCCAAAGTTTACGGTCAAGAAAAAGCTAGGTCAGTTTTCTGAAGGCTACACCACCTAAGCAACTGCAAGTGAACTGCAGCGCGCCAGACGTTTTCGATAGACATTTATTCCAAGTGGTAGAATTACTAATACAGTATAACTGGTATTCAATACTCTGAGAAAGTGGAAGAGTCAGTGAACGATCTTATATCACAAAGATTGCTTCGGCAGCTAACTTAGACAGCTAATTTCATCTCAGCGGGAGCTCTACCCTGTCACTGTCCATGGTGCTGAAAATCCTTTGAATGCGAATGCAAAGAAATGGCAAACTACATAATCCTAACACATAACGAGAAGAGTGGCATGTTTACCTGCGGAGTCCACAGCTATGGCGTATGGCTTGACGAGGTTGGTGCTCGCGATGACAGCCAGGCCGCTCCCGTCACGGTTCGCACGCACGACCCTCGGGCTGGACCCGCAGTCCGTCCAGAAGATGAATCTGTCAGACACCGAAGAAAAGTTTTGTTTGTGTTTGTTTCCAATACTAGTGTCAGAAGTCGAAACGGCATTGACACTGTGGTGATGCTATTGCAATACATTAGGTCTGTCAACTTCAAACCAACCGGATTCTCTCCCTCTGTGTGTGTGTGTGTGTGTGTGTGAGTGTGTGTGTGTGTGTGTGTGTGTGTGTGTGTGTGTGTGTGTGTGTGTGTGTGTGTGTGTGTGTGTGTGTGTGTGTGTGTGTGTGTGTGTGTGTGTGTGTGTGCGCGCGCGCGCGCGAGGGCGCGTGTCTGTCTGTCTGTTTGTTTGTCTTTGTCAGTGACTGTTCCATTGCCATTAGTTCAAATGTGTGTAACCGACTGTAAACTTTCCACCTAACACAAACTCTCGCTGATCGGGTTCTAGATAGCAAATGTCTCACAGGATCGCCAGGGGCGTGCTTTCAAGCAGGCTAGGCCGACCGATTGTCTGTGCAAAGAACCGGTTTTCTGACTACTTTTCAAGGTTGCCGTATTGTGACATGATGTCACTTTTGTGGGCGGAGTTACGTTTCTGGAGTCTGATTTATCTCTTAGCTACAGATTTATCTCTTTGCCTGGAGCGGTATGATATCATCTTAAAGAAAGGGGCGTGGCCTAAACGTATGCGCGCTGTGATTGGATAAGCGCCACACAATAGGCTTTGTGACGTATCGGGAATACCAAGAAAAAGTGACCATTGGGAGTTTCCCCCTCTCCTCCCAACAAGTGTCAGACATCTATTTTTAATTGTCCTCGATTATTTTGGAGTTTCCCTGCGCATGCGTTGCTTTGTACTACCAATACAAGGAGGTTTAAACCTCCTTGGTACTACAAAAGCTTACTAGTAAAGGTACTACAAAAGTTGATTAATTTCATAATTTCGTCGGGTTGGTAGAACCTGTTGTGTATCAGAAAATCCCAATATCTTAAGCTCGGTTGAATGTTTGTCATGCACCAATGACTTGACCATCGGCAGTTGTGCCATATTTCAACTACCTGTCGCTATAATCATGAAGTGGGCGGTTCAGAAACACGACACGAACCCTCTTGAGTAACAAAATGGAGGCCCGCGGTGCCTGACACCACGCATGGGTAGTCTGACCGGTTCTAAAACCACAAAATGGCGGGCCTTTGTAGTGAGGGCAATTATGAAAGACTTACAAAATCAAGACTAAGGCCCATATTAATATTCCATGTCGCAGGAACGCCCGTGCACATTACCTTTATGTATATTATGTACTTCTTTTTCCTCATTGGTGTGTCCCTTATGTCAGAGAATATGAGTTTTTTTTACTATTAACATATGAAATGCTTTGACTCGTCGACGCAGTTTTACTATATGTTGATTAATCGTCATGTAATGTAATACTTTTAACTGATAAACTGTTGTTGATTGACAGAATTGTCTTTAATTGGCAAAATGTTAAATCAACACAATTCAGTCGAGTTCAAGACTGCCAGGTTGATTGAATAAAGTTTGAGTTGATTTGTTTGATTTGCCCTACCCGCGTAGTGAGTCGGTGGCGATGGCGCAGGGGCGGGACTGGAAGGTCCCCGGCACGACCGTGGTCCGACTCCCGCCGTCCAGGTCTGACGACTCGATCTTATTCCCGCTGGCGTCGGTCACGAAGAGCTGACTGCTGCCGTGGTCGATGGCGATGCCGTAGGGCTCTGGTCGTCATGTTTGGGGGATAAATATATAATGACACCACACATTATATTTTCGAGGGAGATTTTCCCACCTATGAAGCAAATTATACTTTTGGTTATACTTAACACATTACTTGCGCTATTCAATGGACCCTCGCCTCAGATTTCTTTCTTTCTTTTTTTCTTTCCCTCTTGCTTTTCAGTCAGATGAACTGAAAATGCTCTTCAAACTTTTCTCTTTCTTATTTTTATCATTCATTCATTCATTCATCATCTTTTCGTATCTTCATTCTTTCATCCACGGCCACACCATCCTTCTTTCCTACCTTTTGGTACGGTCAAATTAAAAATTAGTCATTTCGAACTTTCCTATCAATAATTCATTCATTCATTCAATCATTCATCTTTTTCGTTTATTCTCTTTTTCTTTCCTTCATCCAATACTCTTGCTCTCTGTCCCCACCTTGTAGTCCCGTGTCGTGTATGAGGTCGATGGTTCCTGACCCGTTCCTGTGTTCCCTCTCCACGCTGCCGGATGCCGGGTTGTCGAAGATGTTGGTCCAGTAGACTTCATTCTCGTCCGGGTCGAAGTCGTTTGCCCAGGGCTGGACCATAAAATAAGCAATGCCATTGTCATGCGTTTCGCATTGGACTTAACCTGTATCTTTTGTCTTATTACCTCGATATCTGACAATGATTGTAATATTTTCAATGACAATGAACTTTATTGCACATTAACACTATACGTGGGCCAAATACATATAGGAATTTATGTTCTAATTGTAGGGAACTAATAAAAAAGATTTGCGCATGTCTGTGTATGACACTATGAAGTACCAGCCGAACCTCAACCGAGACGGGGGCCGATATCGCCTACCAGGCATATACGATTGCTTCCATGCTAATGAAGTACCTTATGGGTCCTGTCGTAGACAATGGTGTGGTAGTTGAACGTCTCTCCGGTGAAGTTGACGTGCAGGACGTGGCGTGTCCCTCCCCAGGAGTGGTGCGGGTCCGTCAGGAACACCGTCCTGATCCCGGCACAGTCTGCCGAGCCGGCGGACCGGTCTATGGGCGGGATGGGGGCCTCCGACACGCCGAACCGGGGAGTCGCCGGAGACATGATGTCGATGTTGTTCCCCGCCTGCCGCTTCACCAGGACTTTCGCCTCTGTTTATGGGTGAATAAGAATGAATCGTGAATTTTCCATCACAAGACAGCTGCAGAAAGTTGTTGTGTTGCGAACTAGGGGTCTTGCCAGTCAGTCGACGGAGGCTAGGTCTATTGTTACGACAAGGAAGCAATTATTATTCGCATGACTGGCATCAAGGTAGCACAACAGAGGTTTCACTAAGCCTCTTCTCCATTGAAACATCACGGTTTCAATGTTGTTTACAACCTGTTGAAAAAACAGATGATAGGAAAACAAAACAACAACAAAGAAAAAAATCAAGGCGATCTAAAAAGGGTATCGTAAAAGACTCACCGATGCAAAATGGCGACAAAAGGTAAAACGTCAAGAAGGCCAGGAGTTGTAGCGCGGCCATATCTACAGGAAACCGGGTCAAACGTGACATGTCAATAAAGATGTACAAAAATCATGAACAAAGAAGGAATAGTATTTCATGTGACACTAGGACGTACTCGTCATATCACAGACGTTGTTAAAAACAGCGTCCTTATCAAGACATTTTGAGATAACAACACTTAGACTCAATAAATCTCTGTCGGCGGTAGCGACGGTTTGATCGTTTTTAAAAATCATATCTATCCATGCTATAAGTTCTAAAGACCACAATCTTGCTCATATTTGGTCTACTTTGAACATCACTAGTGACAAAGAAACAATATCGAATTGTCACCTGTGTAATTATGACAAAACAGGGACAAACTCGCTCCCAATGGCGCATGAGGATATAAAAGAACAACTGTCGCAATCATGTTCAACTTACCGATAGTCGAGCAGCTTGTCTGAAAGTCGAATTCTTCGCCTGACTTTTAACTCTGATTGTCAGCAAAACTGTTACAAATTACAGGAAATTTTCAGACGCCCGCTCCTATGTCATGGCACCTTACGTCCGTCCGAGGCACACAAGGAAACGGGGCGAGGAAAAATACTAGTAGATCGTCTTGTCAACCTACAATTATCTCTGTTCATGTGACGTCGAAGGTCAGAAGATCGACACGAAGTATGATAACTCCGCCCACTTTTATGCAAATTTCGATGACCTGACGAGTTGAAGGAGGCGTACATTACTTCCGATGTTCTTAACAGCCTTCGGGCAAGATATGTTACTATCATAACTAGTCTAAAATCTAAGGATATACTTGCTACTCAGCTAACCACGAGTCATAGGGCCGAAAGGCAGATTGTGAAGATCTCGATTTTGTGAAGTTGGAATCCTGTGAAGTCAAGAAATATCGTGTTAGAAAGTGTTCGTCTTGGTTAACAAGTTGTACGATCATGTCAGTCAAACCTTGGTCAAACTGGTTTTGGTTAGTTAGCATAATTAGTAGAAATGATTGTTACCTCAGGCGACACTTTCCCTTTTACCCACAATAGAACAATAGAAGGGGAACAGCCAAAATCTCTCCCCCAAACACGTACACTTTTACCTGCTATTTCCGAAGATTTGACAACACTACCGATTTGGACTTTAAAAATCCCTACGTTTTCGATCGAAGGGTATTTTACTGTTTACCGTATTCACAGATTTTTTGACGATGAAATTCACTGAAGATCATTACAAATTTTAGATTAGTGACCAATCTTTTGAATAGCTATTTTCCAAGAGAATGAAACATAATATGCGATCACGTAAATTCATTTAACTGATGATATACATGTGTACATGTATGTCCGGGCGGATGCGACTTTTTACACAAACTAAAATGGACGGCGTATTTGTCTGTCTAGACATTATCAATTGCTTGTCTCTAACACGGCATCTGTAAAGGTCATTGCACATTGTCAGAGCTGTTGTGTCCTAGCCTAGCACAACTAGTGCGCAGTACCCGTTCTGACCGCCAGTATGACTGTCACATTACTAGTACATAACCCTCTTGGCAATGGCAATTATTTTCTCTTTGGGGTGGGGTAAAAACATGTAGAGGTGGTTAGACCATGTTGATTTCATTATATACTAGTAGATGACATCCTCTGGTTTGCGAGCTTGGGAATATAAAAATTAAACTGGTGTTGCCTTACAACAAGAAAGCCGCTCTTGTACTGAGGAACTTTGTGATGGCCTGACTATATATAGGGAATGTAATGACACCACAAGAGAATGTAGGAGTCATCTGTTTTCGGCATGTCTGTGTGTTTATATGTCTGTAGGGCATCCCGGCAAAAATTAGGTCAAAGTGTCGCACAGAAGGTATTGACCCCGATCTTCAAGCAGATGCATGGTGTCGACTTGTTTTTTTGTGTGTAAATATAATTATTGTCTGTCTTTTCATTTTGATTACCGTAGTGTACAGCCGATGTAATCGTCCTTCGCCGTAACACACCAGCCTCGCTGGCACGCGGCGCGGCGGCAGTTGGTTATATTTCTAGTATACTGAACGACATGTCACACACAACCTTTGCACATCTAGCTGCAGGTGTTGTTAGACATAGTATACAAATTGTAATATATTGCACTGTATAATACATTGTATTTTATTACATATACGTATAGATATTGTATACGTACATTGTGACAAGTTCCACTTTTCGAAAGTTTGATATAGGCATGATGAAATTTTGAACACCTCAACCCTTGGCTGATGACTCTGGTTGTATATGACCGCAAACACAGTGACACCTCTTCTTGGAGAGTACGTTGCATCCGGCGGCCTATCGTGTCTTCAGTAAGGCCAGGCCATGTTGAAATAAGCCGTGACAGCCATAGTGCTAACTGTCCGCTATCATGCCAGTTAGAAGGAACTCTGACACACTGCCATACGCTACTAAGTATCCCCATAAATCTATGATTCGAACCAGAAGTAAAAGAAGCCCAAAGTTCTCGTATTTGTCTCTTCAATTTCTACCCCTTTCACATTCTGTATCAACTTTCAAATGTCACCAGAGTTTCAGTCAGCATCTTTGTGAGAATTAGTCGCTGTCGGAAAGAATTGTGAGTGACACAGACGTGGGATCAAGGTCTACGATTTTATATATACATATATATTGCCGAAACAGTGCCTGAAATAGATCCGACTAGTTCGAAAAAGTAGGTCATGATGTCCACTTTTGACTATTGTGAACAACTGGGAGAGCAAAATGAAATGCATTTTCGATTGAATATAAACATGTGCCATGCACCATGATAATGGTAACAATTATGGCTGTTATAAAAAAATATAAATCAAGTACGAAGCGAAACATATTTACTTGAAAAAAACAACAACGTGGCGACGTGCACGTGTGTCTGACTTCTATTTGGTCGCTGTGTCATGCGTGTTGACCTAAATAGCTAACATTGTGGCCAATGCTATAAGAAAGCTGAACAAGCGGCGTCGTGGTGTCAGTAGCTTCACTGGCGGGCGGCAGCAGGCTTTGAGCTCCGGGCCACACATAGCAACAGAGCGCGCTTTATCAAAAAGTAAGCCATCGTCATCATTTTCATTTTAGAATTTCGCACATAACTCTTCTTTTCTTAATCAAGCACCGGTCCATTGTAAAGTGAGAAACATTTTTCAAAAATATTCACTAGTTTGATTTTTTGTAAATATTGTTTGTTTTTAATTCTGTACATGTGTTAATCCTGTTTAAGCCTTTTATGTTCATTTGAATTTAGAATTTAGTACATAATTGTTTTTTCTAGAATTTAGCAATTGCGCATCGGAATGTGAGAAGTATTTTTCAGCATGTAGATTCCTGTAGTTGTTTGTATCCTGTTTAAACTATGCATGTAATGGTAGGGAGACTTAACGAGGCATTGAGTGATAAACTATCACTTTAATTGCTATGTACATAAACATCGAGATCCGTCCTGCAATGCTCCTCGGGATCCTAGAAAGTGCGAAATGGAACGAAATTAAACGAATTGGAACGGAATGGGATGCATGCATGCATGGGAAAACCGGCTCTGATGGTGATCGCCATGAATGATTGATCAGGAAGCATCAAGATCATTTCGTAAAACAGAAATATGTTTTGTAATGATGTTCTTACTTTCTTTTTTTTATTATTTTCTCATCTTTTAGGCCGAAGCAATATGTCATACACACCGCGTAAGAAGACGGCCGGCTCTATGAAGGGTTCGCAGCCTAACAACCCTTATGGTCAGCAACAGGGGTATGACCAGTACGGGAAGGGTGGTCAGCAGCAGTACGGCCAGGACCAGTACGGCCAGCAGGACCAGTACGGGAAGGGTGGTCAGTACGGCTCAGACCAGTACGGCCAGCAGCAGCAGGGTCAGTACGGGAAGGACCAGAACTACGGCATGGACCCGAAGATTGGTCAGCAGCAGTACTACGGCCTGGGGCAGCAGTTTATCGGACCGTATGGACAGACGGTGGGATACAGGTGAGGCATTATCATATTTCAAACCATTTGAATCAACATAGCAGAAATACGCATCTACATTATACATGTATTGTACTGCTTGTAGTGTGCGTAGTCCAGTGGTTAATGATCCTGCCTCTGGACCAAGAGGTTGGGAGTTCGAATCCCACCTGATATGTACGTTGTTAAGGGTCGCAGTCATTTTAGAATGGGACGTTAAGCTGTGGTCAACTGTTAATTGTGCTTGTCGAAAAGAGCTAGGGGAATTTCCCTGGTACAATGAACCTGTAAATACTGTACATAGCAACTGTCTTCTCTGTCACAACGAAGAGACGAAGAAAGACAATAGAGAGTAGAAAATTTAAATGGCGAAAGAATCGAGGTCTCAAATACTGATAGGCGTGTATCAGGGCGTGGTGCTATTTTCTTAACACACGTGTCCAAGATATCACTTGCGTTGACAGTTAGACGTAGCCATATTTTACCATATGGCACCGTGTTAGGCAAAATCCCTGAATAACTACATAGCTACCGTCTGTACTTTACCCTGATAAACTAATATTTGGGACGCTTGGGCTGTCAATTTGTAACAACACTTCATACATTGCTTTATTAGCGTGTTTATTTTTGTTTTCAACTTTTGGGTATTTTCTAAAGCTCTTTAAGCCTTGAAGAGCTACAAATTGAATGAAATGCTTTCATTTTCAGCATTATAAACTTTTTAGTTCAAGTTTCAGAATGGGAGAGATTTTTAACAACATTCGTTTGATGGATGTCGAAAAACAGGCTTCACGACCAAAATTCTGTAAGTTAGGTCTTTTCAGCGACATTTGTAACATCCTTGGCCACCCGCGGTGTCGCATAGACATATGTCTGCGTGTTTGTGAAATATCATATCATGCTTCAGAGAAACCGATACTACTGAAATCATATAGCGTTAAAAGGGACAGAATTTTCATATTTGAGAACATGATGGAACAATTCATACATACAAGCAATGTAGGTTCCCGTGCCTTAGAAATCACTACCACAATTAGTTACAATATCTTGTTCTATTTTTTATTTTAGTTATTCTTAGTCTCTTGGGAACTGGCGACAACATGACCCAGATTTCGCGAGAAGCCCCATATCAAGACCAGATTCAAAAGGAACGATCTAAAAATGACGGTCGGGCGATCTCTTGTATGTCCTTATATGGGACAATTGTGTCCCACATATTATTTTTCTGGTCTGTATTGATTTCTCTGACATTATATTTATCACAGATGTCATTTTGAACGACCCGAATATGTCTGCACGGCAAAGCGTAATGTCCAAGCAGATAATAACTGCATAGTGCATATTACTGCGTAGTGCATATAACATTAGTGCAAAAAGAAAGAGAATAAGCTCGAATTCTAGCCTGTGTCAAAAAGCCTAATCCTTAAATCCGAATCCTCTACGCCATGAAACATAACGGTAGTCGGGACCGCCGTTCTGTATTCTCCAAGCAGAGGTTTGGGTTTTGGCTTCTTTGTGGCGAGTTTTTAGGCATTTTTATCGGGCTTTCTTATTAGCACTCGTGTCTTTTACGCCAACATAAAAAGATAGCGGTGCAAAAAAGGAATCCCGATAAAAAGCCTGAAAAGTCTCCCCAAATAAGCCAGAACCCAAACCTCTGCTTGGAGAGTAGCCGTTCTGCGGTATGACTTCGGTCGTTTCAAATGGCAACGACCGTTTAAGGTGGAATTTAGCAACGGTATGAAACAGGAGTAAATATGTTTTCCAGATGTTTCAGGATAAGGGCGACTTTAAAGCATTTACAAACTGCATGAGACTTTTCAGAGCGCCATGAAAAAAGGAACAAATAGACGTAGACATGACAAAATATTGTAAAGGCCCTGCGCTTGTTTTTCTGTGTATATCCCGAACAGCCAACTGTATAGAGTACACGTTCATTTCTGATTTTCCTTTTTTGTGCAGATCATTTTTCCCACTCCCAACGCACGATACTTTGCTTATTGTTTGTTCGCGCGCCAATGACAACGCATTTGACGACAGCTTTTAGACAGCGGGCGGGGTTTTATGGGTCACAATAAATTGTCCCAATAATACGTTTACAAAAATATGCCCAAATATATAAGTTATTTCGATAAAAAACATTGAATTTGGATCAGAGGATATTTTTTCCGTTGCATAACGTTACATTGTTTTTTGTTTTTGTTTTAGTTCTGTGGGAAGTACAAGTAGCTGGGGACACCTGTTATGATCTCGTTCCCAGCTCATCAGATATCTGTTTGTAACATTTGTGTTAAGTATAAACATGCTAAAATGTCTATAACAGACAGGGGGCGTGAATAACGGACTTGAACTTGAACCTGACTCGTTCACAGAGCTGTAACGCACGTTACCCTGAGGACGAGTTGTACTTCCGGTTTGTATAGTTGTGACCCCGCCCCTCCTTACCATGCCTCCCGTTCCCAGCTCACCACAGAGCCTGTACAGCGGAGGCAAGTTCGTCATGTCGGGTTCCCTCACCACCGATCCGGCATGGAAATCTCTGGAGATCTACCACGCCGAGCACGGCAACCGCCTCAACATGCTGCGGATGTTCAGGGAGGACCCGCACCGCTTCGACAAGTTCAGGTACGGCGCTATTTTTAGACCCAAAACCCGAGAAAAAACGTTAAGTTTTACCGGCTTTACGCCCCCCTCCCATTCGTACTTTCAATGTCATTTTTCTGGGAAACGCGGAAGTATGTTGCCGGCGTGCCACACGTAGGCAACGTTTCGTGTTCACATGTGTCTAGTGTTAGGATATATTGTCAGCTTTATTTTTTCTATATGGGTGACCTGTCATATTTACCTTGACCCGCGGATGAGGGGGATTTGAGGACTGTTATGATTTGTGGCGTGAAGTGACATTGACCTTGCACTTCGTTACCGAGCGGGGGTATTTATGTGGTTGTACGGGGTACCAGAAATGCCGATTTTCACTACAGGTATCTTGCAATGCGTACATAGAATGGTATTTCACTCCACACCCGTGAATTTCCTTGAAAACTTGTTACAGATGCTGAGCATCAACTACTGTAAATCACTTTATAATCGTGGTACTTAATTATATTCGGAGTTTTCGCGGTCACTTCTGTACCGAGAACAATTATATAATTCTCCAACTTTCTTTTTTCTGCACCTGCCGCCACCGCAAACATGTAGTTCCGCAAACATGTCCATTTTTCTCAGACTGTGAACTTTGGCTACTGTGAATATAGTGTGATTTACAGTAATAGTAT
The DNA here is from genome assembly GCF_001625305.1 of Branchiostoma belcheri. Classification (NCBI taxonomy): domain Eukaryota; kingdom Metazoa; phylum Chordata; class Leptocardii; order Amphioxiformes; family Branchiostomatidae; genus Branchiostoma; species Branchiostoma belcheri. The sequence continues at coordinate 808,523 of NW_017804231.1, forward strand.
TAATAATATTGAAACTCGCCAGGTGTTAAATATCATACAAAGTACGTGTGTCGACTTAGAAAGTTGCCAAAATCATGACTCTATACAGACATTTAAAGAACAGAATTAGGTTTTTGAAGCCGATTTTCTACCAGTCATTTCCTTAAAAACTGCTTAGTCATTTACACACTGTTGAGGAAATGAATGCATGAGTGAGCTAAGGCCTTCTAATGATAACAATTTAAGGCAAGGGTCAGCCATTTTATAAAGAAAAGCTCTTTGAGCTTAACCCTATAAACAATACTTAAAAGAGCATCTTTTTTTCTATGATGATTGGTTAAAAGGAAGTTTAATTTGGATTGAATCACTCAGCAGAAATTGTTTCCAAGTAAAAGGCATAAATCCTAGGAAAAAATGTTTCCTGTGTCACGACCGACCCTAGAAAAAAGTAGCCTTTTTATGGGGACCCCTGGAAGAGACAAGTTTTTTTGAGCTGATCGACCATTTCTAGCTCCATGATCTGGCACCTGAGTGATGAAACATTGTACAATCTGTTTTCCAACAGAGGGACATTAAACAAATAACTACTATTTAATACTTTGGTGTACTAAAGTTTATATTGTGGGACTCAGCAAACCCCATGTGTGGTGCAAAAAGCAGCACATCTAACAGGGCGATGATATATTATTGCGGGATATTTTAACACTTGAACTAGAATTCAGGACAGTCTAGGATTACATAAACGTGCATACTTTATATGATGTTTATGTCTACGTAATCATAAAAGGAACAATCATAGACAACATGTAGACACTACTAGTACTTCACCACAAAATGTGTACTTCTTGTTCAATTTTCATGAAATAAATGGTAGACTTTAAGTAACAATGTAACCCTAAAGTAAAAACTAATTACACAAAAATTATATATAAATGCACATCAAAATTACATGGTATTATTATAATAAACAACTCTTGCTATGGGAAAACTGCTACAATTCTGTGTGCCTGATCATTTTCTCATAAAAATTCTTTTAATGAAAATTAAAACCAAAGACTTGCACGCAGGCAGGTATTAAAAATTTTGACTTTTTAAAAAATTCTACTTTTGATTAATTTTCAGATAAAAATGGAGGAATAAGAAATAAATTCCTGTGCACAAACATAACAGTCCTTTCTGCCCAACTTCAATTAAGGCCACACCAATTTAATTTGTTGGTTCTCGGATTTTTTTCAGAAAAAATATGAAGCGACAGGGCAAAAAAAAATAAAAATAAAAACAGGTCTAGGCATCCTATTATAGGCTTAAATGCTACAAAATGAGCCATGAAGTCAACACAAAAGGCTGGGTTAAAATTTAAACATTGAATTTTGAACTTTTAATCGAACCACTGCAATGATAGATGGGAAAACTGTAACAACTAGGAAGAAAAGGACTTTCCTCAACTGTTGGGGGGCAAAACATGAGCATTTTTCAGTTGATTCAGGACCAGAATCAAATTTTTTTTTTTTGCAAGTCAGAAAAAAACGAAGAGGCGAATCTGAGAACCAACAAATTAAATTGGTGTGGCCTAGGGCTGCGTACCTAAACGTAACATCAGGTACAGGTACAGGTACCGGTACAGAGGTTTAGGTACAGGTCCGGACCTGTACCTGTACCTGAACAATTTGACAAATTAACACGTGTTCTTTTTTTCAATCATGACACAGAAACAATAATAAAGTGTTGACAACTTGTCAGTATCTTTATTCAGAAAACATCAAACACAACCCTGGATCAGCCACACTCTCGCGATGTCTCGTAAGACTGAGATCTCAAATCAATCGACGGTGTTTACGTCTTTTCCAGTGCTAATTTTTCGTCTTTGTGGTAGGATTTACCTATCTTTAGTCATATACATGGTGTAAACTAGCTATTTCGGTATATACTCGTTACTTCATGATCCGGTATTTTGGACCTGTACCGAAACGATTTTTACGGTATTGGACCGGTACAGTGTACCGGTCCGCAGCCCTAGTGTGGCCTAATGTTATATCTTTCAGTTTGCAACTATGTATCGTAATGATTTTGAAAATGATTTATGTTTATTGTTTTCCCTAGTATAAAGATGCAGACCCAGGATGGAGACTATCTGTTTGATTACTCCAAGAACCTCCTGAATGAGGAAATCTTCAGGATGCTCATGCAACTGGTCTGTAACATTAAAATAAATTGTTTCTTCAAATCTTGGTGTTGAATAACTTTGATTATGTTTTCAATGATTTCCTTTGGATTTTGCTTAAATTTTTATCGTACCATTAGGGGCACTTATAGGATGCCTAGGCCTGTCGCTTCATATTTTCTTACTACAAAAATCCAAGAACCAACTACTACTAGTAATTAGATTGGTGTTGCCTATTCTAACATTTCCTGATATACTGTGCCCTGAGTGCTGCTTTATTTTTCTACAGTAACTCATGACTCCTTCTCTGTTGCAGGCCCGTAACAGGGGTGTTGAGCAGTACAGGGACAGGATGTTCTCAGGTGACAAGATCAACTTTACGGAGGACAGGGCTGTTCTACACGTGGCTCTCCGCAACAGGAGCAACAGGCCCATGATGGTGGATGGTGTCAACGTACGTATACTGTAAATCACTTAATGTTCACGGTAGAAATTCCACTACAAAATAGCATTTCTGTTAGTAAAACACTTAATATTTTATTACAGGTAGATTTTTAAAAAAGTAAGATTGGTACAAATTACATCGAAAAGTAGCAGTTTTGTCTGGGTGTTAAGTTGATTTAATGAATCCTGGTGTTGAATGATATTTGATAAAAGTTTTTCTCATTTTCCCAGGTTATGGATGACGTCAATAGGGTGTTGAAGCAAATGAAGGACTTTACCGAGGTTTGCAAATTTTCCCTTCTACTTTTCAGTTTGTCTTTGTTAATCCTTGTTACTTGTGGAATTATATACATGTAGTATTTGACAGAAAACTAAGGCTCGTTGAGAATTTAAGTTTGTCATAATTTTTGTCCAATGTTGAAGAAACAATCCTTTTTTGTGTCTGTCTATTCTACAAAAAATTATGGTTAAACTTTTGATCAAGTTGTTTTTTTCCTTCTTCCAGTCTGTTCGCAACGGCCAGTGGAAGGGCTACACTGGCAAGGCGATCACTGACATTGTCAACATTGGCATCGGAGGCTCTGACCTGGTATGTATGGTGTATGTCCAAAGCCCTCTTAAATAGAACTCAAGTTCGCAATATCTGTTTTAGATGTCTGGCCACAAGGATGGTGCGTGCACTTTTTGATGAAGTTGCTAGGGGGCGTGAGGTATGCATGTTGTTTCAGATATCAACACAGTGTAAAGATGTACCAAGTACACATAGGTTACAAGGACAGTTTCTTGCTGTACTGATTGATGTCAGAACCCACGGAAAAAAAATTGGGTGCACAGTTCCAGTTTTGGGTGCACCAAGGTGCACATGCACCCAGTAGTTCAAGCCCTGAATTTATGTTAGTAGCTTTTTGTGCAATTCCTAGGATTGGTATCTGACACCTGTTAAATGATCAAGCTATAACAAAATGCAAAACATGTACAATGTTTTCCTAATCGTTTGATACAGGGGCCAAAGATGGTGTGTGAATCACTGAGGCCGTATGCCAAGCCTGGCCTGAACGTTCACTTTGTGTCCAACATCGATGGCACTCATATCGCTGAGAGAGTCTTCAAGAACCTCAACCCTGAGACTACCCTGTTCATGATCGCGTCTAAGGTATGATACACTTCTAACTCTTCAGAAACTTTGAATGGATCAATGTTTTGAGGTATGGTGTTATTATGTGTAAGTTAGAATGGCAACCGACATCAGCAACGCTGCCAGTTGGTAACCTGTTTATTGCTTTGTTGCAATCTCAATAAGATATTTTTTTTGTTTGGCATTTAGACTGACCTATGCATTGTATTGAGTAAGAGTACCTATTGAGATACTGTTGATTTCATTTTTGTTGTTCCGTGGTCATGTCAACAAATTAGAGGTTTTGATGTGTTATGAAATGAAATTTGATGTACATGTTTTTATTTCTTTTGTTCCAGACATTTACTACCCAGGAGACCCTGACCAATGCCAACTCTGCCAAGGCTTGGTTCCTGGAGAAGGCTAGGCAGGTGTGTAGGAACTAGTCAGGAGCTAGTCAGAAAGTACTTTCCCTCTACGATTGTTGCATTTCTGGCGCGATGCCTCACACCTTTAGCGATCAATATGATATGTGAAACAAAATTGAGATGATGAAAAAAAAATTCAGGCTGGGTAGAACACAGATTTAGACATTTGGCTTCTTGGTCTCTTTCCTGTAATAGCATTTGTGTAAAATGTACATGACAATGTTTTATTCATTCCTTCTACAGCCTCAAGAAGTTGCCAAGCACTTTGTCGCCCTGTCTACCAATGCCGAGAAGGTCAAGGCCTTTGGCATTGACCCCAAGAACATGTTTGTCTTCTATGATGTAAGTAGAACTTCTACATGTAATCAAATCCACATTACATATTGCCGAAACTACCGGTATGTTTGTTCATTCAGTCCTATTTTTGTATTAATAAAAGAAGGAGTTATAGTCCTAAATAGAATAATACTAAGTCTTTTATTTGCAACTCTTTTTAGTGGGTTGGTGGTCGCTACTCTCTGTGGTCTGCTATTGGACTGTCTATCGCCTGTTACATCGGTGAGTTCGGCAGATTATATAGTTTGTTTCGTTCTTTCTTTCGTTATGCTACCTACCTTGTAATGATGTTATACAGTACTGCTGTTCAGGTAAATTGTGGAGTTTCTAATTGTCATATTATTTTGTTCCAGGTTTCGAGAACTTTGAACAACTTCTCCAGGGTGCTCATTACATGGTAGGTACCAGTCTTTAATTTTGAATCCAGAAAAAGTTTGACTTTCCTTTAGTATGTTATATCAATAATCATACACACAATGTCTCTTAAAAAACATTTTACAGAATCAAAAGTTGATTGCAGTGTTTCTCTATTTCCAGGATAACCACTTCCAGAATACTCCCTTGGAGAAGAACGTGAGTACATTTAGGTTTTTAGACTTCTTTCACTCTTGAATATTTAGTACTAAAATGTTCAATATATGTTTTATAATTTCATGTCTTGTTTTAATTATGCTTAACAACTTACAATTTGATAACTTGTAGTTTATGACACGTTATGTGTCCTGTAGATCCCTGTGATCATGGCTATGTTGGGTGTGTGGTACCATAACTTCTACGGTGCAGAGACCCACGCCATCCTGCCGTACGACCAGTACATGAAGCGGTTTGCTGCCTACTTCCAGCAGGTGTGTTCTCTTCTCAGTCAAATGTATTCAACTACAATCATGAAAGTTCATCTGTGCTGATAGCTCTGTTTGGTTCCAACACAAGAGATTGTTCTCACCTATAGCTTTTGACCATTCACTCTGGTCTTCCTCAATAGACTGACCCAGTGGGACTTGTCACATGGCTTTTCTGACGTTGACGTTACACTTAAGAGAGGCCATGTGACAAGTCTCACTGAGTCAGTGTAACAAGGAAGACCAGAGTGACATCAAAAGATTTTGGTGAGAACAACCCCTTGTGTTGGAACAAAAGTTTTAACTTTAAACATATTTAACTACCGTCTATATTCAATTGATTAAAATGTGAAAATATATCAAGAATTAAGTCTAAGATCATGTTTCAGCATTTTATTGAACTGATTTTGGTGTGATTTTGGTATGACAGGATTATTTAAAAAAAAAAAAGAAGAGTTACCAGCAGTCTTCTAGCCAGTACAGACTGAATTGTATTCTTATTTCGATGACATAGGTAGTAATACATGTACATGTAATTTTGGATGTTCTAGGGAGACATGGAGTCCAATGGAAAGTACATCACCCGCCACGGCCACCGCGTCAACTACACCACAGGACCTATCGTGTGGGGAGAGCCTGGCACTAACGGACAGCACGCCTTCTACCAGCTTATTCATCAGGGTCAGTGACTGTACATTCAAGTTCATCTGTGTTGGCAGTTACATGTACATATCAGTTTAAAGTTTAAACTTTTGTTCCAACACAAAGGGGAAAATCTCACCTAGAGCTTTCAACCAGTCACTCTGGTCTACTTCGATAGACTGACCCAGTGAGATTTGTCACATGGCTTCTCTGAAGTGTGATGTCAACACTGGGTCAAAGGCAACTGTTACAGTAGTTTATGAAGTTTATTTACATGTATGTTGTTGTGTTTAATCCTGACAGGAACCCGTATGATCCCATGTGACTTCCTGATGCCCATGGATACACACAACCCTATCCAACAAGGCCAGCATCATGAGGTATATTACACAGTGTTCTTGGGGTTGCCAATCAGGTTGCTAGCTCGTCATTCCCTAGTGATTTCTAGCAATTCTTTGTTGAGGCCAGCTCGAGTTCTGAGTTTGTGTATCCTAATGATTCCCATTGTAGTTGGTGCTGTCGTGTGGAGTCTTCATTGCTCGTGCGGCAGCAACCCTTGACGTCGAGGACTGACTTTGAATAAAGTTTGAATAAAGTCAAAATTATTTGGACTCGCTCTCACCACATATATGAAGGAAACGGGACAGAAATTGTTTGGGTGTGCTCAATAATGGAGCCCCACTGCTCACCTCTACAATGTACATGTGATTACCATGCAACAGAAGTTGACCTCTGAATCACGTGAGTTCAGGAGCTGGCTTCCTTGTATATGATTACATCATTTGAGCTGTCGCTAAAATATATTTTTTGGCTCACAAAACCTTCCTGTGTTGCAGATCCTGACGGCTAATTTCCTGGCCCAGTCGGAGGCCCTGATGCGGGGAAAGACCCGTGAGGAGGCTCGGCGTGAGCTGGAGCAGAGCGGCTACACCGGCGAGCAGCTGGAGAGGCTGCTGCCACACAAGGTGTTCGAGGGAAACCGCCCGACCAACAGCTTCGTGTTCCAGAAACTCACACCTTTCTACCTGGGCTATCTCATCGGTGAGTTCGGCTGGGGGATTATCCTGGTTCTGGGTTCGAATCCCAGCCTTAAATAACTATTCGATACACACTACTGTCATCTGTGTCTTCTTAGTGATTGCACAACTTGCAAAAGCTAACAATTATATCCTTTCGTTTTTCTCTGTTTTAGCCACGTATGAGCACAAGATCCATGTACAGGGTGTGATCTGGGACGTCAACTCCTACGACCAGTGGGGGTGAGTGTAAACAAGTTGTGTGGTTATTTTTCATATTTCATTTGTATAACAAATCAACCTCTTACATGTACATGAAGGCATTTTGGTACCTTTTTAGCTTACCAGGACTCTTGTTTTTCTTCCATAAAAGATATTTCATATTTTGTTTTCCAGTGTTGAGCTCGGTAAGCAGCTAGCTAAAGTCATCCAGCCGGAGCTGAAGGGAAAGCAGCCTGTGAACACCCACGATTCTTCCACCAATGGCATCCTGAACTTCTTCAAGCAACACAGGAAGCAGTAGATCAAGAACTGAAGATCAGCATCTCTTAAGTTATACATCTGCAGTATCGTCATGGAATTGTGTGTGTAAACAAGAAAAAAGCATTGTACAAAGAAAGCAGCTGCCATGTCAATGAAAAAGAGCAGTATTCTATGAGATTTATGTTGTGGAAGCTATTGAGGATTGAGCGTAGTAATGCTTAAGGCTATTGTAGAGCTACATTGAGAGGAGAGCAAGGAAGGTAAAAGGACAGGGAGGTGAAAAAATGATTGTAGCAAACTGGCGCATGTTGAGCAAGCTGTGTCTTCTTGCAAATATTGAAAGATTTTTTAAGGTCCGGTGGGGTTTGAAAAAAGTATATGGAAGGCTTGATATGTGTTACTTGTCTTGTACAGATGCAAGAATCAATAAAGACATTCATTTCAAATAGTCTAAAAAAAAAGGAGCAAATATGCTTAGCAAAAAAGTAGGCAGCTGGATTTGCTTTGCTTTTTCTTCGCTTTGCAAATGTTATAACATATCTGGCTTGATGCAACAGTGTAGGTAGCATGTATGTAGGAAAAATGGTGACTTGGTGCTATAAGGTAACAAAACCAATGCTATTTTCCTTTATAGGCAACAGTAAACCTATGATGGTAATACATTGGTACTGTGAAACAAAGGGAACAACAGTTAGGCAGCTTTTGTCAACAACCAGACTACAGAGACATGTTTCCTGATGTCTTGTTTAACACAATTGTAGGTTGAAGAACTGAACATAACAAACATATCTGAACCACATCCTTCCATAAATAAAGACTTACATTAGTGCCAATTAACCAATCTGTGTCCATGTTCATCACAACACTGGAGCCTGAACACTGGTAATACTGTGTGACAGTATTGTGCAATTCATTGAGGTAAAAAGAAAGTTTTAGTAAGAGTATTTTACCCAATACCCCATATAGCAACTTCTGTGCATGTCTATGTGAGTTGTACATCAAGTTCTAACCATGGTGGGAATAAATGGATTCTATTTAAGTTGTATCTCTTGTTTTTGAAGTCATGTATTAAAAGTGAACCATTGTAAAGATAAGACTTTCAAATTTGCGTACCTTAATACAGCAACATTGAAAGTAACTAGTATACTTTACCTGATGAAATCACATCTCTAAAATGAACTTCAAGCATGTTTTGAATATCAGTCATATAAACTTATTTAACAATTTGAAACAACTTGAAATACAATGCAAATTTGCATTTCATACAGCAATATCTATAGTACAAATTATTACAATCCCCTGATAGTGACTATCTAGGAAATGTACAGAACATTAGATGCCACAACCAAAGTTTGCCCTAAGTTTCATTTCTATGACATAGCTGCTTCTCAGTACCAAAATTGTCATAGATTTACCCATACACTGTAGATATAACTGCATGACTGTTGTGCTTGGGAGAATCTTATCCTACAGTGTTTGGTTTACAGTAGCTCACTGTTCTGGCCGTGTGATCTGTGCTACTGCCATCACCCGTTGGACCAGGTCTCCCTTCTTGTCCTTGCTCTTACACACCACACCCTTCTGTCTCAGCCAGGCAATCAGTGTGGCTGTGTTCACTTTCTCCAACTGAAACAAGAATTCAAACATGCCAGGTCTCCATGAAATATTTAGATCTTGCATGATGGTGACTGTGAGTTCATCTCATTTACCATGGCGTGTACAAGTCTTACAACACCAGCTCTTAAAGGAGTCCATCAAAACTGTGAAAACAGTGAGTGCTGCCATATGAAAAGGTGATTACTGACTTCTCTGGTATAAAGCAGCTTACCTGGTTTGCATGAGCCAGGGAAAGTATATCCACATTTTCCTGTACTTTTGGTTTGGGTCTGGGCTTCTTAGGAGTGACATGACCTGCTCCTTCCTATAATAAGCAGAGTTCAACAAAAGATCAAAATTATGCATGTATCTCGTGTGTTTTGCCAAAGGGTACAAGATACAGAAACATTATGTGGACCCTGACCTATAGTCCTGTTACCGTTGTACATTTCAGTACTGCACTCATTACTGCCAAAATTTCACGGGTCATATTGCATTAATTTTTGGAACACTTTGGGAATTCTCAAAATGCAATGTTGTATCACAATGATAAATACTAACCTCAATCTTCCTCTTGTTTCCTGTAGACATACCTTGGCAAGGCTGTACATGTACAGGGGACCTGCCAAAGTTTAGCTGCCTTCCCTTGGTGGCCATCAACCCAGCCTGAGGTGTTCTCTGTAAATCTTTGGGACCATTGAAAGACTCTGGGATGCTGTCTTGGCTCCAAGATGTACGCGGGATGTTTTCTCCTGGTACTTTTCCTTGGATGGTGTGATTTGCCTTGGCAGTTGCCGGTTGCTGATGATCAACATTAGGAGCTGAAGTTTTCCTATTGAACATAGGGACACTTCTTGCTCCTACTGGCCTGGAGGAGGGCACGTGTGGTGGATTCTTCTTGCCTGTGGTGTATTCTTTTACCACGTTCTCCTGCTTCTGCAAATTTTTTGGCTTAAAGATTGGGACAATCCGTGCTCCTGCAGGGATTGGCTTACCGTCCACAGAAGACCTTTGGCCCTGATCAGATGTGGCTAGCCCTGCAGCCCATCTACCGATGACGCTCGCGGAAGATTTGTGGTTGTTTAACGCTGCGTGGCCGTATATCCTGGCAGCAGCGCTAGAGAGAGATCTGTCAAGTGCTCCGCTTAAGGCTGATCCAGGTGTTCTTGCAGGTGTGTTCTGAGATGGAGGAATCACCTGCTGACTCAGCACCTCTGGCGGGCTGTTGTCATCCCTACTCTTGTTAATAGGCTGCGTTGCTGGACAGTCGGTCCTGTCTTGGGATGATGAAGAAGTGGCAAGCCTGACTGGCTGGGTAAGAGTGTAGCTAGCTGGTGTTGCCCCTGGTCGGTAAGGACCTCTGCTTGGTGGTGCGGCAGCTGTCAAACTTCCCCGAAATAACGAGCTGCCCTGATGTTGAAAAAAAGGGAGGGAACAGTATACAATGTATTGTACTAAACATACCGGTACTTATAAGGCAATGATAACAAATCAAAGGCAGAGCATTTGCTAGTGAACTCAAGATGCATTCCTTGCACTCAATATTTTTCAAAACGTTATCTGACTTGAGTCGCTTGAATAACTATCAAGTTGCTTGAGTAACCATTTTTCGGTTTATCTTACTACCTGGATGTCTAACCTTCATGGACATACCTGTGTACTCGCCTCCCTCAGCCTGGCTGTGGTGTACAGGGGTTTCTTGGTGAAGCGCAGTACGTGGCCACACATGACAGGTAGCCTGGCGTGGAGATCTGCCAGGAATGCAGCAGCTACTGCAGCAGAGTCTGTCCTCATCAGCTCCACGATGTCACACTTCCGCACACACCAGCAAGGGTAGCTGACAAGGACTCATTAAGGAATCTTAGTCTCTAAAGACAGACTTTCAGCACCAAGGACAGGAATTTTTTCCCAATGATCTAAATGATCCACATGACCCCACTCTACAGACAGACTTTCAGCACCAAGGACAGGTATTGTTTTTTCCCAAGACCTGAATATGCATTCATGAATTTGCCTGTTGTGACCATCTATGTACCTCTGGGGTCTGCTTTCTTTTTCAGCTTCTGTATAGCTTCTTTTAGCTTCTATACGGTACATTTGTGACGTGTAGTGGGGGGGGGGGTTCTATCGAAACTGTCACAAAGCAGAAGGATACGTAAATGTATTTTCTCCTATTGGTCTGAAGTAGATGTTGTAGTAGACAACGCCATCTTCTGACTCTGGCAGTCTGTATCCATACTGCACATGTGGACATGACAAAAATGACACCATTTTGATGTGTAAAATTATTTCTTAAGCAATGATGGCTATATCTTGGAACTTGGAATGATGGCTTAATCTTGGAACTTAAATACAGCAAAAATTCAGGATATCTAACCTACCGTGTTCTTCCAGTGTCTGCGCAGGTCTTTGTAGCCTTGGAATGGACAGTTTTCTGGGAGCTGGCGGGTGACTGAGATCACTTGCCCTTTCTTGTTGCTACAAAAAAGGCATTCAGTTCCATATGCAGGTCTACATTTCATAGCATATTTGAATAATAATGATCTATGATTTAACTCTGAGGAATAGTGAAAGGACTCTATACATAATATCATAGAACCTTTAACATGCTCCTGTACCTGGGCAAAACGTAGCACCATCGATCTTCAATGAAATGCTCAGAGATGACTGCATATGGGTTGTTATAGAAGATCCAGGAAGCCTGTGGGTCAACTGCAAAGTCTTCAATCTGTGAAAAAAAAATCCAAATTCCAAGTATTCTTTGACATTTCTTGTTCCAACACAAGAAAGAAACACCATCATGACTTTTCAGTCAATCTCGTCAACCTTCATCAGATGCATGGTCCACTGTGCTGACTCACTAGATGGAAGTCGGAAGCGTGATGACTTCAGGAATGAATCAAAAGTGGCGGTAAGACGGAATAAACCTTAAACTCTACAACTATAACTTACCAATTGCAACACAGATGGGCTTTTATTCGAATACTCTTTCATGTTATCAAGGAACACATATTCATGATAAAGACATAAATCTGTCCTTAGTCTTGTCTCCAGTGCAATCCTCATGTCCTTTAGACCACACCCTTAATTACCAGGTCCTAAGGAGGGAAGCTGCAGCATTTGAGCAAAATGTCTGGTATGGGTTGAACCTTACCTTTGTTTGTGGAAGTTTCACAGTCTTTGCTTCAACTGCCATGCACACTTCGTCAGCACAGGCTGTCATCTGCACCTCTGGACAAGTGTGAAATGATAAGTACTAGTGATCTACATTTACTTTTCTTAAACAATCATTTTGAACATCACTTCTCCCCATTGGATTATGGACTCTTCTTTCTCCGTAAAAAAGCTGGACATACAATTCATCATTCATGACAGATACAAGGTGTGATTAATTATAAAGTGCAGATTATCTGGCCAAGAGAGACAATATACGTTGTACTCACTGACTGCATTCATTGGTCCCTTGCACATCAGAAAATCTCTCCCTGCACCAATAAGAGATCATGAACTCTTTAAGCTTGTACCCTGGCTAGCAAGAGATGGGAAACAAGGACTGGACAGACAGGAAACTATGACTATGACCACAGCACAATTCAGCAACCAGTAAGATTGCCTGCAAGTCTGGTGTCATATTCATTTATTTGACAAGGTGAAGGTAACCACTGCAGCCCAGGTCATTTCGGGCACATTTTAATTACAAGGAAGCAATGGCTCAGGAATACGAGGTACTAGTAAGTTACAAAAGTGTCTGTAACAGTTTAATATCTAACTTTGAGTAAGAAAAAGCCCACGTACCTTGTACAAGTATGTCCCCTACTTTGTTCCAGTTGGGTGCCAGCCTGGCGACCATGGTGTACATCAGACAGGACTGGAGCAGGGAGAGGGTGACATCGCTGACCTCTGACACAGACAGGTTCATCTTCTCAAACCTCGGCTTCAGCTTTCCTGACTCATAGATGGAGCTCTGTGATTTACAAATCATACTAAATTGTCAGAACCCATAATGTAAATTCAAAAACGTCCCACACTAACAGAAAACAACATTAAATTTCCTAGGTCTTACCTGGACAATAATGTTGATGGTATCATAGTCGTCTACTGATGGAGATGCCAGGATCCCAGCTTCAGTGAAGATGAGTTCTCTAAAAGCACAACAAAACAAACTTAACATTCCACAAGACAAATATAACGTTAACATCAAAAGAAAACTAAGTTTGGAAAAAACAGGAAACAAAATCTGACCTTGGCAACTGAGTTGTTTCATTATAACTGTTTGAACCTACTGTCATCCAACAGATATCAAACATAACATTCTTGATATAACCTTACGTTCAAACATTAATCTTCTTTCTGGTAGTGAATTCATAACACGATTCCGAGTTCACTATAAATGATCACTATAAATGATCAAATAAACTCAAAATTAACGTTACCTGCATTTAGTGATCTGTAGTTGAAACTTGCCGGTTGCAGGGCCGTTACTCGTGGAAGTTTTGGATACCCTCTTGACGGTCAGGGTCACCACACACAGTCTTTTCAAGTCAGGTAAACTTGAGAAGAATAACAGAGCCTGTCCTGTGTGACGATTTTCCACCATTTTCCTCTGATCGTGTCATGAAACTCCGAACTTCCCGCCTTCTCGGTCAAACCCGCTGTGAACCCGATGAAAACGTCACTTTTCCGTTAACTGCGACAGAAAAGCTTGTATTTTGTGACCAAAAATGTATGTAAATATTCATAGGTTGTGAATAGTAACGCAAAAAAATCGATCATCGCATGAATTTTCAACCAAACTGTCCCCTCTGCCACCTGTTGTGTCGTCTGCAGGTCAAGAAAAATAGCAGCACATTCCATCACACTACATTCGTTTCTCCCAAGTGAGCGCAAGAAAAGCATTATGAAAAGCACAATTGACTGCGTCGCAAAACTGTGACAAAATCAAAAATTCAAATACAATGTATGAGTTACAGGTGGATTTTGCATCTGATATCCCCGTATAGTATGTGGCGTGTAAGTGCTAAGCGGTTGGGTACGCCGGCTTCCTATGGGGATTAAAATGCCCGCTGTCCCACATGATATAAAAGTAGTGAATCACGGTGATATACTAGTAACGTTAAAAGTTATTTTTCATTTGGTACTTGTCAGTTCGTCCCATATGATCCAAGATTTTTTTTAATTAGAAAATTTCCCATACTTTTTATCGCTGTTGTTCGTTCTTTTTCTTTTGGATTTATGCACAAATTTTATTGAAAAAGGCTGCTTCTTTCCGATGAGTAACGCAACGCAACGTTAAGTATGTAGAGTCTCAATCAACAGATTCCCCGTAAAGTTCAACTGAACAGTGGATAGGTACAGTAGGGGGAAGAAATATTATGACTGTTAGACAGGTCTGGTCACACTTTTATTTGTTTGACCTACTTGTGCGTTAATCCACTAAATGGGTGATGACAGCAAAATATTAACATTACGGGACTAATGCAATAACGGGACTACAGGATTCAGGTCAGCAACCTTACGTGTTAGCTCATTGACTTCAAATGTCATTACTTTGAGAAATGTCTTTATTTGTTTTCTAGAAAAATGACTGGCTTTTTAAAAGAACACTGGTATTACTCGGGATGGAAACTGTAGAAATAAAATACAATTTTTTTGATGTTGTTTGTCTTTTTTATGAACGCAAATTATTTTATTCCTAGCTCTTTGTTCCTGGAAAAAAATTAATTGTGCTTTCTGCTTTGAAATATTATATGACACTTCGCTAATCTAGAATTCAAACTCGCCCAAATATGTTTTTTTCTTACTCAGAAAAACAAGAAAAATTGAAATTGGTAAATATTACAATTGCTCCCCAAAGTAGTTGTATGCAATTGGAACATAAACGTTATCAACGCAATTCAAGTGTAATTTTGCTATAAACTGTCCTACATTGATCAAACTAACATGTTTTCTCATTGAATACCAAACCGCCTCAAGATTGACAGCCAGACGGGTTGAATATTTTCTATCCCCGAGGGATGCCCTGCTTGGGACGTCCCGTGATCTTCGGGTATCAGGTGACTCTCTGAGCCACTTCGAGTCGTATTTTATGATTTTATTTCTCTGAAGTTCTGAACCGCATAAAACGTCTATAGCTGTGTATTTCCATTGTAATATTTTTATGTGTGGAAATTTGGATAATTGTTTATGTAATTGGGGGAACAGTCGACAAAGAAAAGACAAAGATCAACATTTACTACGCAAAGTAATCTTTGCGTGTCGATGCTATCGCTATCTCTTGGGGCTGGCATCATCAACTTCCGGTTCAGGTCACGTTTCAAGATGGCTGACCGACGCAAGGACTGAACGGAGGGGCCGCCAAGAATCCCTGGAATTTCGCCCTCAATTATGCGTTTACGTTGCCCGTGTCCACCATTCTGAGGAAGGTAACGATGTGCACGACCTAGAGGCGTAGGCTGGGCTTCCTTCGCCGAGTTGTAACCACTTTTTGCGGTCGCGGGAAAGCGGAGAAAAGTTGGCGGGTTTTCGTGCATCAAGTCCTGCAGAGCTAGAGAGGTGGTCTGTGAACCAGCCAGCGCGCGACGCGCCAACACTCCTACTTGCAAGTAATTTTATTCCCCTACAATCTTTTCAAGTATTTTCATAATATCTGCCAGCGTTGCAACGATTTTTCATAACCTTTGCGTGACCCTAGGTTGGATTTTTAACGGCCGCAGGGTTTGTTTTGCCCGCTGTTGTGTGTGGTAAAACTATAAACGGTAACATGTGGCGCTGTGTTATTTCGGTGTGTTATTGTTTAGGTTCACTGCACAATCACCATGTCAGCGTTTAGCACGGTTTTTATAACATTGTAAAGAATGAATTTTCGAGGAATTACCAAAATCAGCAACATAATATTTTTAATTTTAGGATAGCGTTGCCAAGGCGTATAATTTCATACAAATTATAGTATTTTCTCACTACGTGATAGCGCTAGAAATTATGACATCACCTCTTCACGATAGACGCAAAAATGGAGATTTTTACCTCGTCCAACCCGAAATGATGTTAACAGAGCAAACGAATTGTGTTAAAAACACAGCTCAAAATTCTATTTTGGGTAGACTACTCGCCACTGTTTTTGTAGTAAACATTTAGCTACAGGGGTTTGTTTACAATAATTACACCTTGGTTGTCATTTGTAATACCTAATTTACTGACACAAGTCATCTTATGCCACCCAGATAAATTTGCACTGGACTATAATCACATGTTAAGTGTTTATCCTCAATGTTTACATATTCAGGATACTAGTAGTAGTGTACTGTTGAGTGTCAGTATGTACAGTGTAGGTTACACCTTCATCAGTTGTTTCTGACAACTGTGTTATTTTCTTTCAACCAATCACAGCTTGAGTACAGATAACAAGGTTAATGAAGAGGAGGGGGTAAGGTTTGGTCCTGTTTGTCATCTTAGGAAGAGAGGAGCCCAGGGAGAGAAGATCTCTTCTCCAGCTGTGAGAGTGGTTACCTAGGCAACCATGCAGTGTGGCAGGGACATGTGCAGATCAGCTGCCGTCAGTGTAACGTTACTACCTCAACATTGAACTGTGGGCGTGCTGGGGCGACATGGAAAACATACGCCGCCATTTTAAAGAGTTCAAGCCCAAGCACGACACGGAGACGTCAGCGGCGACAGGACACGGTCAGAGCTCGGATGCCGCCGCGGGAGGCGGCACTGAGTATCGTTCTCGGAGCACCAGCATGCCGGTCACGCTGGACATGCATGTCGCCGAGATCCAACAGTCCGTCAACCATTTTCTCAACACTCTAAATTCTCTCTGCGGGGCTGGGACCCAACTGGCGGAGGTCTTCTCTACCGTGTTTGAAGAGACGATGTTGTGGGACGTCACGAGGCAGCTGGTGCAGATTTGGAGCGACGTGAGTTTAGCGACAAGCAGCAATAGTACGCAGGTGAAGGAAGAAGTCGTTATGGCTCTGTCCGAACTAGCGCTGAAGGGGGAAGACGACGCATCTACAGACGGCAACTCATCCTTACAAGAGCAAGATCTCCAGGTAACGTGTTCTTGTTTTTTTCCTTTTTGTTGCATTTTAAAGGAAATATGACAGTAAAAGGAATTAAAAAGTCTAAAGATATATATATGTTGTTATTATAATGTTAATGTACAAGATGAAAAGATGTAGATGCTGAGATGCTGTACAAGACAAAAACCTAAATAATACTCCAGAACAGTTTGCAAACAGGATTCTTGTCTTTTACAAGTCGGTGTTTACACTCTAGCATGGTGGTCTGGCAATCCACAGATTCTTCTCAAAATTTCTCTCATACGCAGCTATTGCTATTGGAGATCTCATGTTTTGTCTGTTAGACATACTATAGGCTATTTGTGACATGCATAAAACCGCACAACACCAATTTATTTCCTTTATTTGATATAATGTTATTCCATTTTTATATAATTCTATCAAGTGGATAACAATAAAATGACAGACTTGGAATGTTAGATTAATAATAATAATACACTGTATCAAAACTGGTTTCAGTGGATAATACATCAATTACATGTACTATACAAGAGAAAGGCAGCTTATGTTATTTCTTTTATTAGATGTCTGGGAAATAACCATCCCACCAACTGGGAAAACAGCCATTCAAACAAAAATAGAACTGTGCAGCATCTCAGTGAAACTCTGGCTTATGTCTTGTACACTAGGGCTTGAAATTGTGAGATTATGGAAAAAAATATAAAATGCTTGCAGTATGCTTACAGCATCACATGTCACAGAAAATTTATTTAGAATACATGTATTTAGTTTTTTCACTACTGTGTACTCAAATATGCAGGTAAGACTATGCAGTGCTATTTTGTAGGATGTGTCAACAGTAAGGAATTTGTGCCCACTGTTAGTCATATAGGACACCATCTCTGTTTCAACATCGTTCCTGTTGATCGGCATACTTTCAAGCATGACTCAGTCGTGATGACAGTAGACATACAGGTAGTACTGGTACAAATGTAAGTCTGGCAACAGCCTTGTAGTAAGAATGTGATATCATTATCACTGAATATAGGAGAAAGGTTCATTCCCAAAGAAGCAGCATCTATTGTTACCTTTGTCAAGAAGGCTATGTTTTCCATAGCGTTTGGATGTATGTGTGTGTGGTTTAGCACAATAACTTCAGAAGCTCTGGATGGATTGTTATGAAGCTTGGTAGGTGGGTAATAGGGTATGTCTTGATGAGACCTCGAATTGATTAGATTTTGGGCCCCCTGGCAGCTTTGCTTGGCACTGCAGCGGAACATTTGGGGAAGATATGATGTTGTGGAACTCTTGTTTTTCATTCATTGTCATAAAGTTGAAAATAACCAACTGATTACCCTTGCAGTTGTGCTTTTTATCATTTGAAGAAAATCAGTAATAAGAAAGAATTAGGTCCTTGGTTCTCATGATATCAGTAAACTGAGATTCAAACTTGTGGTTCAGAATCTGGGCTACCAAACACTTAGATCACTGTTATCTTTCTATTAGTAATCAATACTGTGTTGAGAACTGGCACCTATCAAAGTATCATGCTGGAAAAAAAACTCTTCAGATGGTATCTCAATGGGAACATTCAGACTATGCTCTTGGGACCAGCTCAAGCATCAGCCCGATCAGGCAACCAAAATAAACAAATGCAGGAAGGCCAAATAGTCCATTTCTCAAGGGAACCAGACCAGAATAGAAAGCTGTGATTTTGCTCAGTTATCAGAAGAAGGTTTCAGTAAATGGTAGTGTACATGTAGTGTTGTTAGAATCAGTGTGACAGGAGAGAGCCTGTTTTTCCTTACCAACACTGCCTGGGAGTCATACCAACGTTCCTGAGAGTCACATACCAACGTTCAAGAACGTGCTGAAGTAGGTGCTGTGGAAGTTGTCTGATGAGTCAAGTGATAAATCTTGTCACTGTTTCCATGGATGTGACATTGGAAAATTGCTAAGATATAATATCATATGGAAAGTTGCTATTTTACTTGACACTCAGTAGTTTATCAATATTACTAGGAGTACAGCCTGCCCAACATACTTGCATTTTGATATGGTTGGATGCCTATTAGTATTACTGCCTCCAATATATCTTTGTCATGATGTTGACAGTTCCACATACATGCTGAAATTGGATAGATTTGAATCATGATGTCTACTTTATGTATTTCCATGGTTGTCATTTGAAATCTTACTCAAATTATGGGAAATAGCATTTTATCATTCTAGATAGAAATTTCACTCCACCCCAACGCACAGATTTCTTGTATGATATACTATGATAGCTAATTTTTATATGAAGTATATGCTTACAATCTCTATTTCAGGTTTGTTACAGTCTACATTATTTAATTGTCTGATGGTCTTGTTAAATCATAATTTTTATTTACAGCTATTGTAAAAGCTCAAGTTCATCACACTAGATTTTGATGAACTACACGTTGCCCACCTTTATCTAACCAGTCTACCTTGAGCATCTTGCAATGGAATGGTCCTCGGCATTCCAACTGGCTAATTAATTAACAGTTCAAGGATTTAACGACTTTCCTGTCTAGCTGCTACATAGCAAGCATCTGAATTAGGGTTGTGAATTTTTGTCAAGGTAGGAATTTGCCCAATATTTTCCAACCAGATATCAAAATCTATGCAAAGCATGTGATTGTTGACATTGAAAAATAGTTTAACACTGAGTGGTCCTTATGCACAGTTGGTTATCTATTCTAAACTACTCAAAGAATGTAAACCTCATCCAAGGCTGGATTTTGCCAGTATTAATAATGGCGAACACGTCAACAGACAAAAAGATACATATCTTGGGCCAAGAGCTACAAGCCTACTACGTAGTAATATCGTTCAGGTTTTATTGTACATTATAGTTAAAAGCCTCTTCTTGACATCTACCAATCCTTCTGCATTGTGTTAATTTTTTTTTTATTCAGGGCTTGAAATATCACCTAGCGACCTGCAGAAAAAAAATGTAAACATTTAACAACTTTGAAACAACGTATGAAATACAGGCTAGCTGCTATGAATTACATATTGCAGGAAACAGATAGTCTTGTGACATTTTGCTGCAAAACATGTGCTCGATGTTAGCTTTGATGTGATGAATTCAGATCGGTTCAGTATATTACCATCAGATAATGCAGACGCTTCTAGCTTAATCAGCACTCCATTTATACCAATGACGCAAATCCACCTACACACCGCATCACATGTGTACCAGCATCTATTCATGCATGGTTGGGTGCCATTTGAATCAATTGTTGTTGAATAGATAGCAGCCTTTTCAAATTCATTAGGGGTTAAATCCAGTAACACTATATGACGTCTAACTGTAATTACATTTTCACAGATGGCTGCTTAGCCTACGGCTATCATAACTTTTTACAGCGTTGAAATTGGCAGAACTAGAGCGAATGATTTTGAAAATCATATTTTGACCTCAGGTTTCAAATTGTGACCTATATTGCTAGTTGTGTGAAATTGCGTCTGAGATATTTTTGACCCTTTGACCCAAATCTTAAAGTTGCCCAATGGGGAAAATCTGCTAAATTGCATGGAGCGCCTTTGATAGGATATTTTTTGCTGACACAACCAATCAACGCACATGAGATTAGAGTTTACTTTTGATTTAAATGTCAAATCTCAATCAGTATTATACCCTAAGGGGTATTCCAGATTGCATTATCAAGAAGAAATTATGTCGTATTGAAAGCTGGAATAAGAAGTTGTTTCTTTACAATTCATGTGATATATGTTTTGAGTAATTTGATTTTGAACAGTTACCCAGGTGGTCTCTGTTCTAAGGGAAAAAGTTATTTCCGTACTTCCCAGGGCATTTTGCAAGTTAGAGATTTATATATACACTGTATGATTATATATTTGGGATGGGGGTGGGGGACTACCGTTAATGTATCTTGTAGTTTTTTTTAGACAATTTGGTGATGTTTTATACCTTCGATGGGATGCATTAGAAGTGTTTTTAGGCTTAAGTTACAGATGTGAAGATACAGCCATCATCATCAACCTTACAGAGGTTACATTGTCCCCTGATTGAATGGCTGTGTAACGTGCCTGCCACTGGTAACACCTGATTTTCTGGGTAGGTATTCTGTGTACACTGGACTGATCTCTGCCTCTGAGGTTGTTATGCTTGCAGATGGCATGCATAGTTAGCAGGGTTTGGTGAGGGGGGGGGCTGAGATGAGGAGGGCAGTTGTCTCATTCGGGGATCACGAATATGCAAATAAGTACATGCTGAAAGTCAACTCATCTATAAAGTGCGACAGGCAATCAACGTGTCAGGTTGCAGCAATCGAGCAATAATCCATACAGTATTCACACAGGTACAACTAGCTCTAACGTTCGGGGTAACTTTTTGCATGCACTCATTTGCATATTCGTGATCCCTGAATGAGACTGCCACCAATGAGGAAGTATTGGTGTCCCTTCAGTAGTAGATGTCAGCACATCTGTACTCAAGAGGTGACACTCCTGATGTGTGGGGTCAGACAGGGTCAACAGCTGGTCAGGACAGTTGTGTCTAGACTGCCCCCCCCCCCCCATAACATAGGAGCAACTTTATTGCTTGACATTGCACTTCTTCATTTACCGAAAATGATTTCAGGGTAGTAAAGTTAATTTTGTAGTCCCTTTTTAATGTAGTACGTTAAATCGACCCTATCCCATAGAATGCTGATATCTATGAGGCACAATTGCGATGTCGTTGATAGAATATGGTAGCTTGTCAAATTGTAGCTAGCTAGAGAACTGTCAACAGCATGAAAATGGGGCCTTGGTAGGAAGTTAGGAACACTTGAATATGCCTGCCAGGGGAGCAGTTTTCCCTTGATGATTGTTTGCAAGATGGGACCACTTGTTATGGGATTACTTTCAAAGCACTTCAGTCCACAGGTTCAGAACAACAACTGTTACATTTTAAACATCAAGCAGTTTTCCCATATAAAAATGTAGTCAGACTCAGAGTCCTATATAGCCTGGTATCCAGCCTTGGCGGGGAGCGGATCTTGGGTAGCGGACTAAAGCTAACAAAGCTGGATACCATGCTAAGTCCTATATAGATAAAAATTGTAAAATCTTGATCCCAACTTTTTCTATTTTTCTAGGGCTAGTGTCTGAAAAGTTTATGCGAATAAAAAGTCGCAAACCACCTGATTTACTCATGCCTTGTTAGTGAAAATAATCTGACTTAAGTCCTCATTTTTAGTATTGGAAGTATTGGCATATATGCGAGCCAATTATAGCATACATACAGTATTCATATACCTATATAACCAACTGTCTTTTTGGATTGCATCCAGAGCACCTAAGTAAATGCTCCTATAAATCAGATCACACCAGGAAAAGCTTAATTTACGAGAACGTTTACTTTTGATGCACTTGCTGTCACCATCCAAAATGACCTGTCTCTTCATTTGTATTCCGACTGCGGTCTCCTTCTTTTGTATCTGAACCCGCGGAGAACTATTTATATGAAGATTATGTGTGAATCCCAGTTAGGGAATGTTAGGGTCCGATTGAGTCCTATTTGTGCAGCCTCTCTCAGTGTGGAGCCAATTTAGTCTCCAGTCACAGCCACAATTTCACTCTCTAAATCAAGAACAATTCTACTTTTCATTCACACTGGCTTGTTATGAAAAATCTTATGTTGTAAAAAAATGGTATTATGCTGTTAAGGCCATACAGAAGTACTGTAATGACATTGAATACATGTTTCTTGTACGTGCACATTTTCTGTGCAGACTAAGAATAGGAACAGGCCTAGGGAGAAAATGTTGTGTTCCCTGTTTCCCGAACGACCCTAGAGAAAACCCTAGCCTTTTTTTGGGGGGTGGACCCCTGCAAGGGACATAAATTGTTCAAGCTGATCAACCTTTTCTAGCTCCATGATCTGACACCTGAGTGTTAAACGTTGTACAATTGGTTTTCCAACCTTGACATTGAAAATATAAGTGTTCTCATGCAAGTTTTACTTTGTTGAACTGTATTGTACAAGTTGGATCACACTTTGGATAAAAAAAACAAAGGAACAAAAAGATATTCCTTGAGTCCTCTAATTTTTTCGAGACTGAAACAAGAAACACAGCATTTTTTTCCTAGGCCTAAGGCCATACCAATAAGTTACTGGGTTCTGTATACCTGAACTGGAATGTAAGATGAAAACACAGTCTTTTGAGAAAGTCAGTACCTTGTTACGAGCATTTGGGAGTGAATACAGCCAGATTCAAATTTTCCTCCCAGCCCTCTGTTTTTGTGTTGTTAGCCTGCTAAAATTCGACTTCAAAATCTTGATACATGATGCTAATCCAATATTCCTTGTATACAAATAGTGAACCTTGTTATGTCTTTAGAAATTGCAAAATTTCAACAAGAAAAAGAAAATAAAGACACTCAATGTCAAGGGGCAAGTGTGGGGGTTCAGCAGACAACACACCAGCTGATACAACAGTGCCTGCCAACAGTAAGTAGTGGGGAGGGTAACCCTTTTTGACCCTTCAAATTCCCCTGGACTATACATAGACTCCCAGCCAGGGCAGGAATTCGGTGATGCTTGCTTGTCTTTTTATTCTCCCTCCCTCCCAAACAGCTGACTATACACTGTAATGAGCCAAGTATTTATAGTATTGTTACATCTCGCTGGTAATTTGGGTTCTTCTCGTGAGAACTGTTCCCTTCTGTTTTGGAATTACCGACATCTGCAGTCTTTTCAGTCATCTTCATATGATTCTGCTTACTGTTATGTAATAGTTGTTGTCAAGGTAAGTCCTTCATGTATATACACTAATAAACAACAACAACTATTGCTAATCCGATGGTACAACATACATTTCAAGCATACTCTCATTGATTTGATTTGCTTTGCTGACAGCGAGAGAATTCCGGCCTGTCAAGAACATAAACGGAAGCCATTAATACATATAGCGGGGCATCTCTGAAGGTCCTAGGATGATAGTATCAAGCTCAGATGAAACCAAGAGATAACTAGTTTTGCATATGGAACAGTTCTGTGGCCCAGTTGTTGGAGAGAGAGGGGGGGACACCAAGAATAACTCCAGGAGGGAAACCGACCCTGTCGCTACCAAGACAAATTCCTCAGGTCCATCCAGTGTCCCCGTCTTTATCCTTGCCTTTCTATTTGTAGACTTCGCCGGCGCTCGAGATCACACAGTGTGTTAAAATTACATTTTCTCTTTACTGGCACGCCCTGCTCTTGTGATAGAGCCACAATATGGAAGTGATTGGATGACCACAGCGACTGCTTGTCTGTAAATTTGTCTGGGAGAAAAAAACGTGTGGCTCAAGTATTCCAGGTAACTATACTTAGTACTGCTAGCTTTGTATACATGTATTTTTCTTCTTAGTTACAGTTTTTATACCAAGGCTTTGAAAGTCTTAATTCACAAATTTTGTACTAGTAAATGTCTCAAGTGCCACGCCCACCAAGCCTTTAGCCCAGCTTGATACAATCCTTGAGACTTATGTCTAGCTAAGACATTCAAAGCCTTAGGGTTTAAGGAAGGGATTTTTCTCTCAGAAGTGAGTTGTCCAGAATGCTAGTTCGAGATTTAAGGGGTAAGTAGCTGCTCAGAAATTGAGACCGTCTTCAGAATTCTGTGTGCGAAAGAGGTTTGGATAGAGCCTTGAGATAGAGACCCCACAGTTGGCATAGCTCAGGCCATGTTGAATTGATTGTGTGGATGACATCCTCTGGGAACCCCAAAACTGCGGTGAGCATGCAAATAAAAAAGTTTGGCTAGAAAAAGTTGCCTTCATTATAAAATCTATGTGGGCTATAAAGGTTGAACAAATGGCTAAACAGAGTATGGTATATGATGATAATACTCTTCATTTTAATTTCGTCACATTTTCTTCTTTTCCTTTGGAATGGGTTTTGGCATTCTGAGACATTGGTATCGTTTTCCAATATTTTTTTTTTAAATCTACAACATATATTTGCTCATTTTGCAGCTGATTTGTACGATTTACAGTATTATCAAAAACGTTTTTTTGGGAAATGGACAAAAATTCATGCATGCGCAGATGTCATCCATACAATCAAATCAACACAACCTTATGAAACTGAGAGTTTTCCAGCTCAGTCATAAGATAGTGGGAGGGGGGCATTTTCACTGCTATAATAAGCTGAAACAGAGGTTGAGAAAGGTCAGGTAGGTCAGCGGAGTGTTCCCAACAGTTTGTTCCCAGAGTGCCCTGCTGAACATCACCCAGCTGGAGGTCAACTCAGGTCATCCCGGAGGTCAATTAGGTGACGTATCCCAGAAGGCCTTTGGGCAGCTGGTATACCATGCGCTGTAAATTATGATGATTTATTGATAAAAATGCATTTGGCAGCAGGAATGACATGTACATGTTCACTGTGACAGCAGGTGAATTACTTGTAAATGGTAATAAGTTCACAGGAAAGAAGTAATGGCAAAAACTGCCAACATAAAACTTTTATACTGTAATTCCTGATTTTTGCACATTTTTGTGACTTTTATATATTAAAAGTAAAAAAAAATGAGAAAAAGTCAGGAATTACAGTGTACATTTTTAATTGACACTGTTTGATTGACATTTCTACTGTATTGCTACTATTGTCAAATTAAGTTTTGTTTCAACAAGTTTGGCAAAAATGTCACAAGTAACTACGATTTGTACAGAATTGCAGTAATTGTAAATTGCCCTAACATCTGCTTGGATCCTAGTGTCTTGTGCTAACCTGTTTAGAATACAGCGCACCAAATGGGGCCAACTGTTGGCAGCATTCCTATGGCATGAGCACATGGGACCCTCAAGCATAACAGAGGTTTTGTGTTAGTGTGCTGGAGGGCAGGCCCAACTCCCCTGGAGGGACACACTCACTTCCTTTTTTGACTGGGAGTGTTTCCCACCCCTCAGGCAATGGTTTAGTCCCACCCATCCACTGGCAGGGGCCGCGCCATGCAACCAAAACGGGGAGGTCATTTTCATTCCTGCTAAAAATTACTTGTCGACACCGTAGTGTTCTTTTCCTATGATAACCTAATAAGTACAAGCAGTTTACAAGTTCAGTAGGCTGGGGTCAGACCTGGGAACGCTCTAGTTTTGTGTTGTGTCTGGGTAGCCAGCTTAATCTGTTTATCTAGCTGGGCTCTGATTGGCAGATTGTAATGATAGGCAGGTGAGAGTTAAAAGGAGATTAGCAAGGGAACTTGCCTAGTTATTAGTCAGCCTTGAACATTCAGTTGTGTGCTACGATTTGGGAGAAGATTTCAGCTAGGAAAATTCTGAACATTTTCAGAGGATGTGTCCATTTTGACTGGTATGTTTGATTGTACAGTGATTTTATCAGTGATATGATATTGTTTTACTTATGGCCACCATTTAGTAAGTACATGTATGATCAAAGAACGATTATATATTTAAACGATAACATCAAAGCTTTTGAATTCTTGTTTGCTTATGTATTAACACTCTAATGACATAATATTATAATACATTGTTGTAACATAAAGAAATGTAGTCACTGAGTAATATGCTTTTTGATAATGATATACTGTATTTGTTTTCAGTGACAGTGTATTTGACCGTAACTTCCAAAAGTTTCTTTCAAAGTACATTGTATATTGTGTTATGGTGTTTCTCACAGTCTGTATTTCTGTATCACTAAATAAGGATATCAGTATGTTGAAAATATAAAATATGCAGTAAGGATGCTTCTATTCTTGTGATAATGATTACAAAATACAGTATCAGTAGTTCTAGTAAGGTAGCCTTTATTTATCCCAGTTGTTAGGTGTAGGGTAATGAGACTGCTTGTTTTCCTTTCTGTAAACTTCAGAAGTGTGTATGAAACTATGATTTCACCCACAGGACATTTAAGGTTGCCACCTTTGAACTTCAGGATTATTCAAGGTTTTACGACACTATCGACTGGTCAGTCAGACAACGTAAATGTTAGGTTTAACAATTAAGAAAGTGTTCCGCGTTGCTCAGAAGTTTTGTGAAAAGGTTCTTGTCATGTGATAGCCATACAGTTGCCCAACTCTTTGAGAAGGTCTTTTGTCTGGGATGATCCAAGGTAAGACCATTGTGTGCCCAGCGTCTTGAGTTTCCGCTAATGTTGTTTCCATCAATCTTCTCTGTCTGAAATGCGTCGGGCTGTACTGAAGGAAAACGGTCGACTAGTCGGTTATTTCCGTAACCGACCAGTACTGGTGGCCTATACTGACAACTACGTAACAGTATAACAAGAGAAGGCAAGGAATTATGTTTACCCTATTTACCTGTATTTTGAAAAGAGAATTACAACATAGTTAAGGATCATTATTAAATAGCGATGAAAGATTTTCTTTGAAGAGCTTGTTTACATTACAGTGTGCCTTGGTCTAGGGGAATACTGGGACCCTCTGGTGGTTTAATGATGTGTGGAAAGTACCTTTGAAAGGCATCATACAAATAGTTCTTTCTAGAATTCAAGATCTAGTTGTTGAAATCCTACATGTTTGATCACATTCTTCAACTGCAAGATGATTGTTAAAAATGGGTAATCCAAGATTCTTATGAATAGTGGTCCCAATAAATTGGTACCCATCTTTATAGTACAGAAAGTTGAAAATGGCACAATAGTTGAAGTACATTGTACATGCTGCCTCTGAAAGTGAAATTCGATCTTCTATTTGTCTATTCCCCTACTTCCTGCACAATTCCAAGTCTCAAACCATCTATGGTAACCTTGAGAATCTATGCATGAAAAGGGGAACTGGTTTTCTGGAAACTCCATGTCTGTCCCAGATTTTATGGTTACAGTCAGATGCACCATGGTTTAAAGGCACCGAAAGAGGTTTCAGGGCAGTAAAAATGGATTTTCAAAGTCAATTTTCTGGTCATGTAGTAAGTTGAATCAACCCTCATAGCATACTGATATTTGTGAGGTAAATATGATGTCACTGACGGAGAATGGTTGCTTAAGCTTGTTTCGTATTGTAAGCTGGTTCTAGCTATTTATTGGTGGTACCCAAAAATTAGAGATTCCTCACATAGCTATTTTTTTGGGGGGGGGGCTATTTTAAACATAAACTCTTCAAGTATGTAATGGTGGCAAAAATGATTAGAAGAAATGACAGATTGAGAAGATGTCAATATTATCAAACAGATTTTCTCATCCATTGTATTTTTTGTTTCCTGAAATTGCATTTAAAAATGGTTAGGTAGGCATTTTGACCTTTTTGTAAAGTGGCAACTTACAGGTGGTTTGATACTGTAACAAGTTTCTTATAACACTACAGAAAGATTTTACAGTGCTTCAGCAATATGCAATGTTTCTTATGTCATAACGCTACATGTTTGTTTAGTAACCACATCATCATAACTGAAAGTACACAGTCTTTGTCTGGTAGTCCACATGATGTTCTTCTGACACACCAGTGTCCTCGGAATGAGGGTGTGGTGGCCTTGACTCCTCATGCAGAAATGTAATTCTTTCCTGTTTGACCGGTTGGGACCGGACACAGTTGCCTTGTCAAAGGAAAGGTCAACAAACTAAGCAGGACACCGAAAACCACTGTCCAATCGGAGATGATATCTTGAATGTGAATATTTCTAATAAGTCAGCTGAACTTTATCAATGGTTGCTAGCAAGTTCCCAAGGTACTGTAAATCACTTTATGTTTGTGGTAGTAAAAGTTTGTGGTCTGAGAAAAATAGAGTCACGTTTGTGGAACTATAACTTTGTAGGTGTAACAAAACGAAAGTCTGCAAATTATTTGTTCACGGTAATAATAAGTCTGCAGTACAGAATAAAAAGATACCACAAAAAAATGTTGGTTTATACTAGTAACTGTGTATTCTGATGTTGCCGAGTTGACAGAGTTGATAAGGTAGCTACAAATTAAAGTTGGTAATGAACAAGTGTTGAGTTGTCCAGACTTGTAAACTGTTATTATCGGGCATGGGAAAGGGCAAGCTTCCTCTTGATTTCAGGGTCACCAAATATTTATTTCCTGCGTCAGGCCTTTTGTTCTTAGAGTTGCTGTTAGCCTTGCTGGTTGTGGTATGTGATGTTGTATGGTAAGAGTCATGTGATATGAAATATCGCTGACCTTTCTTGAGTTATCATTAGGCCTAGGAAAAGTTGTTGTGTTTCCTGTTTCAGTGCTGAAAAAATTAGGGTTGGTAGGTAGGGATTTTCGAAAATGCATGTCCATTGCAGGGGTCCACACACAAAAAAAGGCTAGGGTCGGCAGTTTTTTCTCATGTCGGTCATAAAACTGGAAACCCAACATTTTTTTCCTAGACCTTACTAGTATGTATTACAGGCTTATCTTGTGATCAAATAGTGATCTTGATCTGGTTACTAGTATACTGTATAGTACATGTAGTAGGATTTTTCTGGACTGGCTCAAGATGTTGTGTTAGTAGTAAATCTTCTTTTAGATTGCATCGGATCTAGATTGCCAGATGCAGATCTAGCCGAACCAAAACGGAAAGCGAGGAAGGAAAATAGATTCTTATCGTCTCTCTCCAGCCTTGGACTTGAACTGGAGCCAGTTATTTTCTAATGACTGCTCTGCTGCTGGGGTGTAGGCGTGGGTGGGAGCATGTCTGAGGATTACAGTGTTCTACCAGCGGAAGTCTGTCTCTGGGCTGCCCACTCAGTCAATTTGTCGTGAGAGAAGGTTTGCAGACTGGGTATGGACCTTGTTGTTTGACTGATATGGTATGATAACAGTGCTGTGGATATAGTAATCATAGGCGCCTATTAGTATTACCATCTTGTACTGTTTGATTGAACTTGTACTTGGGCTGTATATAGGACTTTTGTAGACATGTCAGTGATGTTTGTGTAACATTTGCCAGGTAAGTGCTGGTACCAGTTTGTGTTTCTTCTCGTGGAAATGCGTAGTTGGCAAGTGGCACTTGGGACTTTCATTTTGGAAAACTCAGCAAAGGTCTTACTTTATGCATTGTACAAGAGGGTTTGGGACACGATCGTGTAAACAAAGGTCACATGCAAGTTTTGGTAGAGCTAAAAAGTTCAGACACTGAAATGTTAAGAATATGCTGTATACTACTGTACATTTAACATCTTTACATACGTTAACTTACAAAAATATTTGGGTATACTGGTGCACCCACAGAAAAACATTGGGTGCACATCTCCAAATTTGGGTGCGATAAGGTGCACATGCACCCATTATTTTGAGCCCTGTACAGTAAACTGAAAGAAGGAAAAAATCAGATCATTTTCACAGATAGATCCTTGTGTCCAGTCCTTACAAGTTCTAACATTCTGTGCCGTACAGGTCCTGGGGAAGTGTCTGCAGTGCATGTTGAACCTACAGTACCAGTTCCTCACGTCTTACGGCAGCATCATGGCCGCCGTGAAGAACAGCGCGGGAAACCACGCCTCGCTGCTGGCGGCGGAGTCACGGCAGCACGGAGATGCAGTACTGCAGTCGTCCAGAGAGGTGGCACTGCACTCCTGGCAAACCGTCAAACAGGTAAGCAAGAAGGAGGGCCTGCATGGCGGTGGTAGTGATTGCGAATTACGTAAAATTTTCGGCGCCGATTATGGATTACGTTAAAGTCTCAGAACTGATTACGACTAAACACTTTGTGGCTAATGTACTATTACGAATTACGTTGATTTTTGGGGAGGCTGCCTATGAATTACGAAGACTAAAAAGGCCTGATTACGCCTTACAAAAAAGGGCATGCATGCCCCCAAGAAGATGTTTCTCAAACGTGACACTAGGTCTGGGGTGATCAAACATTGTTATGCCCATGAAGGTTAGACATCCAGGTAATAAGATACGCAAAAAAAAAACAGTTACTTTAGCAACTGGATCAGGTGTTTTCCAAAAACATTGTCACATTTTCAATCCAAGAAACCATATGAAGCACTACCAAGTAATCTAATATTAATAAAGTCATACAAATATCATGCAGGTACAAAAACAAATGTATTATATTTTAAGTATCTTTATTTGCACAAGTCTATGCAAATTTGCGTGAACGCGTTTTTTTTTCCATGATCTTTTGGGTTGTTTCTACAAGTTCATGGAACACAGGCTTTATACCAGGCAGTTGATATAACGGTGGTGTAAGAGTCGTGGCAGAGTGAGGACTGTAAAATGTAAAATGCCATTAGCTAGTCACGACACAATCTGGGAAGTGTTCCATGGTAGACTTGTGACAGCACTGTTTTGGTAACTAATGGAACCTGAAGTGACATTGCCTCACGCTTTTAATGTGTTTTCCCTAGGGTTTCTGTTATACAGGCCACATTAGCATAAAAGTGACAGTAAAATTGTTTTTAAATGTTTAATTAGCATATTAGAGACACTTGAAATACAACTTGTTTTCCTCTTGGTTCTCAGATGTTGTACAGCCTGCACCAGTGTCAGGCCGTGACCTTACCCGACCTTTCACAGCAAAACCTGTCAGAACAGGTTCGCAGAGACGCTGGGCAGAAGCTGGACCAGGCCTGGCTGGTAAGGAACATACCACCTTAGTACAATCATGAAACTTTTGTGGTGGTTTTATATAAGTACTGTATTTCTTCAAATAAGGGACGTACCCCAAAGTAGCTGTTTTTTGCAGCGACCTATCCACTGCAAATTCATGACTCCATACATATGCCTCCCTTGTATAACTACTGTTCTGCACTGTGAGAACATCCCTGTACTTTGAAATAAAACCACTGTGAAAGTTTCATGCTTTAGAGTTAGAACATGTTGATTTGTTTATATAGGTGACACCCCCTACGAACCCCAAAACTGATGCAAGTGTGCGAATAAAAAAAGTAAAAATTATTGATAAAAATAGTAATAAATCATAAGTAATTATTATAGATAACAAGAAATGATTGTTAAATGAAACTAATTAAAATGGTGGTTCCTTTTTGTTCCTCCTGCAGGTGTACAAGCGGACTCTGGAGAGGTATGCTGGGAACGAGTTCCGACTGTTGGGTGGTTTCTATGGCAACCCGCAAGCCCTGGAGCTGGTCCTCAAGGTCAGAACAACCATACCCTACTCACAGTTAGGGGTCGTTAGCGAAATGAGGAGTCATCCTCTGACATTTCGAATATTAAAGGTAATGTCGCTTGTCTTGAATCAAGCGTATCAAAAAAGATTCTTCTTCATCCCTTGTCTAACAAGTGAAAATTATGTACCTCGGGTAAGATCTAGTTCAGTGTTTTATTTATTGCTGTGTTTCACAATGTTTTCACAGTCATTTCTATACCACAATCTTATCATGAACATGAACAAATAATTTGGTGACTTTCTTTTTGCTGCATCTGCCGCCACCACAAACTTACAGTTCTGCAAACATGTCCATTTTGTCCATTTTTCTCTGACTGCCAACTTTTGCTACCATGAACATCAAGTACATGTAGTTACTGGATTTTCAACAAGACTTATACTGAACTGAAAGATAAACTTAAAAACAGGATATGAATCAGTGTTCTAGCCTAAAATTTTGTTTGACGTAACATCATATGCAATGTGCAAAGCGCAACAATCTGGGGGGGGGGGGGGAGTTCGAAAATCTTGACCCCCATTAAAAATGATGGATTGAGCAAAATTTTTGTCTCATGGGTGGCAAAATTCCGTCAAATGATGAAAAGACATAGTCTACCAAGAAAACTGGTCTGAACCAGCTCTGGGAGTGAATGTAGCCAGTTTTCCGCCCAGCCCCGTTCTCATAACATCCTTTGATTTAAACAATGTTAACAAGAAAAAGAGGATGTTATTTTAAACATGGTTGTCTTGTAGTAGGAAATGATCTTAGATATCTATCCATGCATTTTGTAATTGTACAATATCTATAGTTTCTCTATCATTTGTATATGTTTGTCTTTAGATACAAAATTGAAAATGTCCAAGTTCAGCATTTTATATACATTGTACATGTATGTGTAATTTTTTAAATTAAGTGTAGGATGATTTTAACACCTACAAGTGTAATCAAACTACTTGAATCTTGGCTTACCACTGGAAGTAGCTACAATATGAATGCCTATCTGTAATGTTTAATCTTGAAACAGGACATTGCTGCATCACGATAAGACCGTACCAGTCTGTATTCCACTGCCAGCCTTCCTTGTTAATGAGTCTGGATGAGCTCCACATGGGAAATGCATGCAGGGAAGGGAACAGGAATTGTCTCTGACCTTTCAGCTGTGGGAGGGGGGTGGGCGTGGGAATGAGGTGGGAACGTTGCCAGGAGCTGAGTGGTTTGAGTTCTACTGAGATGATGGTGATGGTGATGTTCCTACAGTTAAAAAGTGATCCAGTTTTAGCTGACTGAAGAGCCAATCTCCCACTGGTTGTGACATAGAAGACAGACACTATGTACACTATTTACAGGTTCATTGTACTGGGGAAATTCCCCCTAGCTCTTTTCGACAAACACAAGGACCACAGCTTAAGTTCCTGTGCTAAGGACTATGACCTTTTACAGTAGCGTGCATGTCAACAGCCAATTTCATTCTGGAAGCAATTTAGTTTCCAGTAACCATTGAAGCAAAAAGTACCACTGAAAGTATTTTTAGAAACAGTCTTTGTTAACACGTTTTTCATTAGTTTAGTGTATTCAGTGTTGCTCTATTACCCTGTCTGAATTCTTCTATAAATGTAAGAACTACACAATACAGTGGCAATGTAGCATAGCCCATGTGTCACTGTGTAGCCATAAATTGTCTGCATTGCAAGAACTTGTGGGAAAAACTTGAAGCCTGGTAATTCCCCAAGATCAAATCTTGGCAAGAAAATGAAGTAGCGCAGTAGTGCATTATCTTGTCCGGGACATCAGATACCTATCATAGTGATGGGGACAAAATCTCTGTCGTATTTTCCCTCTATTCTGTCATATCATTAGCATTATCCTGGTTGTAACTGAAATCCTGTGGAAAGCTTAGGCCAACTTGATTTGATTATATGGATGACATCCTTTCGGAACCCCAAAATTGATGCGAGCATGCAACTAAAAGTTCCATTATGAAATCTTTGCGTGGCCACCAAGGTTGAACAAGTGACGAAACACATGAATATGGTATGGCAAATAATAGACTTTTCGTTTCCATTAATTTTTGTTCACATTTTCTTCTTTTCCTTTGGAATTGATTTTGGCATTCTATGACGACAGTAGTATTGTTTTTCAAATTTTTTTTTGCAAATTACGGCATACATGTATGTTTGCTCATTTTTCAGCTGTCTTGAATGATTTACACACAATTACAGTATGGCCAAAACTTTTGGAAATGGATGAAAATTCATGCGCGCTCAGATGCCATCCATACAATCAAATCAACCTAGCCTTAGTTGTTATATGGAGCTGTAGGAGGTTGTTAGGCAGTAGTCCCTGTAGATAGGTCTCAGCTGCTTGTACTGTGGTGAGAAATGTGTGTGGGCGTTCTTAGCTATGTTCCACACATGAAGTAAAACAACTGCTGGGGTCTACCTCTCCTACTGCATAACTCTGGGAGTCTGGTCCAATTAAAACTACCCCTTGGATTGGTGTGTGATGCTATGTGTAGAATTTCAGCTTATTTCATTACTTTTCAAGAGATCTTAATTTTTGAGCCAGATACACTTTTTTGTCGAGATTTCCATGCAATTGTGACAAGCTGAATGTACAGTATAACTTCAGTTTAGATGAACTACCAGCTATGATAGGCAAATATTTTGCTGTTTGTAATACGAGTACTCTACTTCTAGAGGTAATGTTCTAATTAAGGTAGATTATGAGGCATGGGCATGAATACTGATACAAAATCACTTAATGTTTGCAGTAGCAAAAGTTTGCGGTCTGAGAGAAACAGACATGCTCATGGATCTATACGTTCGCAGTGGCGGCAGGTGCAGTAAAAAAAATTGTTCATGGTAATGATACAATGTAAGTTCACAGTACAAAAGTGACTGTGAAAACCATGAATATAAAGGTACCAAGAAAAAATGCCAAATGGT
Source organism: Branchiostoma belcheri (assembly GCF_001625305.1). Lineage (NCBI taxonomy): Eukaryota > Metazoa > Chordata > Leptocardii > Amphioxiformes > Branchiostomatidae > Branchiostoma > Branchiostoma belcheri. The sequence goes on from NW_017804231.1 coordinate 843,564, forward strand.
AATGGTAATGGTAATAAAGATGATTGTCATTCTATTGTAGGGCTGCTGTAGTGACGATGAGATCCGACAGTCTGCGACTAACCCCCACCTGACGGACCCCACCACCCTCATCTACAAGGAGCTGGCCAGAGTCGACGTCCAGATCGGCTCCGTGGTGTACCGCGGAACGTCCACGGGCAGTCCCGGACAGAACATCAAGAACAAGATGGTGGCCATGCGCCAGCTGCTACAGGTGGGGGTGGTCCTGTTCACTGTAGAAGAATCGTCACAAAACTGAGCTAAAAGTTCATTATAAAAAGAAACAACTAAAAGTTCATTGTAAAAAAAAAACAACTAAAAGTTCATTGTAAAAAAAGGTTAATAATTAATGTGTGTTGTAAAAAAAATTTGTTGTAAAAAAACCCGCCAGCTGCTAAAGTGAGGGTGGTCGAAGAAATGGTCAATGTAGAAAAAAATGTGGCTTAACTTGGCCGAAAGTTAATTTTGTAAAACATATGGCTAAACTTGGCTTGAAGTTCATTGTAAAGAAATGTGGATAAACTTGGCTAAAGTTCATTGTGAAAAAATGTCTGAAAGTTGTCATTTATGATTGTAAAAAGTATGAAATATGACGTCAGCATCAGATTTCTTCATTTTTTGTTTTGCCACCATGAAATTGCATTGGATGATCTAATTTTTTTTCAAAAGTGTTGAAAGTTCTGAGGTTTGTTTTGTTTGTTTGTTTGTTTGCCTTCAGGCTGCAGCAGAGCAGCATGGGAAGGGCAGTATCCTGGGCAGCGTGGTTGACCGTCTGACGTGCCTGGTGCTGAGCCAGGCCTGCCCCTCCGTCACTCACCCCACCAGCAAGACAGCCGTACAGCTCTGCTTCGGCAGGGCAGGCCTGGTAAGACATGGACAGTCTACTGGAACATGTTATACATGCTGAGGGTACCCTCTGGTACCTTCACCAATAAGGATATTTTTTTGCAGTTGAGCAGAATTACTTAAGAAGGCATAGCCGGATTTTTACAATATTTGACATTTTTTGTAATTCTACTATGAAGTTCTTGTGTTCAAATGTTGTAGAAGCAATATCTTTTATGTTTTGTGCAGTTGACACAAACTGATGTATACACTGTACTTGACTGTTTCAGGTCTCTGTAAGCTGTACCTCCCTGCCTAGAGGTACTACAGGAGCCAGAGTCACCGTTTCAGGCACACATGTGGTCGTGCAGGTCACAACTGCATGGTAAGGCTCACATCTCATGATTTTGCTCTGTTTCCAAGGCTGTGTTGTTGTTTTTTTCTTGGTAACAAACAGTCATCAGTATTAGAATGAATTCAGTTAGGAAAAAAGCACTTGAAGATTTAGAAACAAATTTTGGAAAAAAAAATAAAGAATTTTGGAAAAAAAAAACTTTGATTTAAGGGAAATGAGGTATTCAGAGCATCAGAACTGGAATAGAAATGGCTTCTTTTTGTTTGGATGTAATCAGTAGCTTCAACAGACTGCAGTACCCCCTTCAGGAGGTAGGTGGCACTGCAGGTAAATTGTTTGTATCCCTACTGTAGGTGTCTTCAGAAGGACAACAGGGTTCTGTCCAAGTTGCAGCGAACCTCTGATGACAGTTGTCGGCTGGGTGTCGTAGATGCCATCTACACTGCCATAATCGATCCTGCTAGACTCCTGGATGGAAGGTCAGTCAAGTTTTGGGCTAAAAGCATTATCTATTTTCCACAGAACTGATTTTGGAAGAGTTGCAGGCCTTACATGGAGGGTCAAATAGGGAATATCATTTTTGTATGTTTTAATTTTGGAATTGTTGGAATTTTTAGGCAGAAACTTCTTGAATGTTCCATCTTTGCACTGGGGTCTTTAAATAAAAATGGGACTGTTTTTACATGAGGGAAAGATGAGAGTGAAATATGCCACATTTGCTCACAAATGTGTTTTGTAATTACATGTATGTTCCATCAAACTTGACACCTTTATCTACTGTGCTGTTGTTTTCCTGACCACCACAGGGAGCAGATGTTACCCACTATCCAAGTCAAGCTGCGGTCGGACATGTACAGTCAGGACTCAGGACCTCCCAGTGCCACAGCCCCCACCTCCCCCACAGTGTTAGCAGACTACAAGATGCCAGGCGAGGCCATGCACAGACGTGGCAACCTAGAGGGGGAGGGGGGCATCAAGAAAACCTTCAACAAACTCACTTCCAAGTTTGGGCGGAAAGGCTCTTACTCTCCCAGCCCTTCTAACGATGCCACGAAACAAAGTGCCTTCTACTCAAACTCCTCCCAACCCCCTGCTGCCATGGCAACGTCCAATGGGAATAGATTTTCTGCCCCCATTGCTGACCAATCAGGGACTAACTTCACCTTCCCACCAAGACCAACTGACCAATCAGCAAAGAGTATGACATATCCCAGTAGAACAGTGGTGGTGAAGGACCCCCCACCCCCCGAGATGAGACCGGGCCGTCTGGAACAGAAGGAGGAAAGACGACTTTCGATGATCGAGGAACAGTCTGAGTCCAACACTTGTGAAGAGGAGAAGAAAGAAGAAACTGCGCCAGAAGAGAATCCAGAAGGAGCCAATAGAGGTGATGATAAGTAGAACCAGAGCTCGAAATAACTGATTTACATTTTCTGCAAACATTAGCAAGCCAGGCCCTGTATTATTGTAGATTGCCAGATTGCAAATCCTCTACATTGTTAGCTACAATCTCAATTGACGCTAACCAGTAGTGGGTGAAAATTTTAAGCTCTATTTTTTGTGGTACCAAAATGATCATATTTAGAACCAGTTTCTTGGATCGAGAGAAAAGTTAGGCTGGAATCCATCTGGATCCCTACGAGCTGTTAGTCACTACTGGAACTGGCAAATAACTTGTAGGGATGGATTCCAGGCTAGAGAAAAGTACTTTGTGTAAATTTTGTGTTGTTTCTGTTCTCATCAGGAGATTCTGTTCGATCCCCAAGTCTTGCCACGGAGGAGGAGATCCAGGAGGTCATCGACTTCCTGTCGCGTCACCACAAACCTCAGCCGCTCGCCACCGACGGGTCCCCGCCCGGTAACCGTAGCAACCGCAAGAGCTGGACCACGGAGGCCGCCAACTTCCTGTCCAACCTGCGCACCTCGGACCCGAGCAGCCTGCCCAGCGAGAAGTCCAGCTCGGAGGACGCCAGCAGCCAGAGGTCCAACAGCCTGCCCAGACCGGCCGACTTCGGCCGCAACACGTGGCCCAGCAGGATCCGGCCGGTGAGCGGGCTGGGCGGAAACCTGGAGCAGCTTGCGGGGAGTGAGTTCTCGTCGGATCCAGAGTACGCTCACTACGTAGCCAGTATGAACAACTACCTGCAGGCCCAGCAGAGTAAAGTACGGCACAGGTGGGGAGGGGAGGGGATGCGGACACAGTGGTCCAGTCAGGAGGGCCGGCTCAACTCCACCTGGCCCATACCGCCTTCTTCCAACGAAAGGTAAGAAACTTACCCAGCCACTACCTCAAGGTACAATAGAGGAATCTGTTGTCTAGGTGCTTCAACCAGCAGAACTCTGAACTTTGGACACAGTTCAGCCTTTGCCTTCACAGAGTATTTTGATGATTAGCTTGGCAAATGTAGTACATTAATACAGAACCTTGTGAACTTTGTTATTTTTTTTCACAGTATCAACTTCTTTGTCTACATTGTTTTCCCACTTCAGTCTTATTTTATACATTCCATGAGCAAAAGATATTTTACAGGCCAGTCTTGAAATGTAGCTCTAACCTTTCCCAGTCCAAGAGGGTTAAAGATCGTGGAAAACAGACAAAAAAACTTTCTCGGCCTTAAATTACTCTGTAGCATTCTAACTGACAGTTCCAGTACCAGGACTCATCCTGTCCTTTCCTCTGACTGTTCCTCTCCAAGATACAACTCCCTCCCCCTGATCCTGCCCCACTCCCGGCTGGACTCCCCACCTCTGGTGGACCAAACCAAAGCCGCATCTTTCTTTGACCTTCCTTTGTCAAGGTACGACCTTCTTTGGGGCATGTCTTACTCTTATCTGCTTCTAACCTCTCACCAGTTTTTGTTGTTAGGTATTTTTTCTTCTTTTACTAATATGCCCAGCTATGGTGCTTCTCCCTTAGAAATTAATCACCAACTCTAACCCTTTCTAGAAATTACCCTGCTTGTACATGTCTTTCATACTAACAGATTTTGTTCCTTTCAAGCGGTTTGAACTAAAAGGAAGGCAGCAGCAGACACTTTGTGCCAAAGCCACCTTTATGCGAAGCCAAATGCTTGTAGTGTGCAAACTGACTGCAATATATCAGTATTTGACCTTCCCAGCACGCATTGCAAGGCAGTGCACTGCAGCCATTGCCTGAATGCCACATATATTAAGCATTTAGTGTTTCTTGCTTACAATTTCTGGATGCACGTTCCTGGTTGCAGATACGTATTTTATGCTCTGATAGCATTTGGAACATTACAAGAAATGTAATACAGCATTTGTGCATATTTGCAGGTTGGGCCACACTGATTTGATTACATGTATATGGATGACATCCACGCACGCATTGATTTCCACCAGTTCTTAAAACAAAACCACCTCCGATGAGGCTCTAGCCTGGGTGCCATCCTCTGTAGTCCATGGTACTAAGTGACAGGGAACCAGTGGTAACTACAGAAGACAGCACTCAGGCTACTGAGGCTCCACAGAACTTCAGAACTCAGTACAGTGCTGGCTCATACATTCTGCAAAAAAGTCAGTGCTTTGCATGCGAGTAATTGGAGCCCTGCATTTGGCAACAGTACAGATTTTTGGCCACTTTACAACCTTCTAATGCACCGTTAGTGAAACTAGATCTGACAGTTGTGTATTTTGGTCAGCAGTGAAGCCCTGGGAGGGAACAACAGCTGGTGTAACCTGGACTCCGGCAGTGCCAGCTCCAGTGATGACACCTCCTCCACCAACGGTGATGTCTTCTCCATGGGGCTGGGCCTGACCGGAAACGACCTCATACAGAAATGGTGGGTGGTCTGCGCGGTTGTGGAGCAGGAGGTTGTTAAACTGATGATGGTGTGTCACTGGAGAAGCCAGGCCCAGTATTGTGCATGACATACACAATATTGGGCCCTGGTGGATTGTTTTTGGCCAGTTTCCCAGCTTTTTTCCATGGATGCTCAGTAGTATATGACAGTATACTAGCCAGACTGAAACTTTCTGCCGTTATCTCAATTTTGTCTCATGTCAGCATGTCAAGCACCATTGTGGCCCAGAAAATTTTAAAACCTTAACCTTGATGATCTATTGTGTTGTACCAGTATGATTGACCAATGATGATGATGATGTATTGTGTTGTCTTGTGTGAGCAGCAGTGAAGGAGGAGAGAGCACACCTGAGTCAGAACACCTGCAGGGATTCCTGGACGAGCTCGCACAGATGGTGAGTCTGGTGGCCAGGTTTCCATCATTTTTCAAGATTCTTCAACACAAAAAAGCTGATAAGAAATCTCTTTGGAGAATGCAGTCATGAAGATACAAAAGATGAAGGATGACTGGTTAGTGTGCACAGCGGCACTTGTTGTGTTGTCTACTAGGGGGCTCTCTTTTCTGTTGTCAGGTTGCTGCATTGTTGGGTTTTGTGTACATACATATATTTGTTCCCCCAGGAACCAAAGTCAACAAAAACATGGCCGCCCAAGTCTCCATGGCAACGGTCTCTCCCGGGAGGATTCCAGTTCTCGGAACAGCCCCCTCCGGTCGACGGCCATGTGACCGCCATCCAGCAGTGGAGCGACCCACTTCCGCAGGGGTCGGCTCCCGAGGTACACCCCTCCGTCACGGCGCAGTGGAGCGATCCGATCCCGATGGCCAGCACGTCCCCCTGGTCCACCGCAGGAGACAACTCCCCCTCCACCCCGCCCCCCTCACCGGATTTCCCCCCCATAACGACAGTGCAATGCGCGGACACCCCAAACTAGATAGAAGACTAGCCTACATGCCCCCGTATCAAAATATGTAAAATCGTGTTGACAACGTCTAGCTTTTGTACAAGTACTTGTCGACTGAAAGCACAGTGAATCTATTATTATTATGATTATAACTATACCGAATCTCTACACAATGAACTATCACAAGATTTTCTATGCTGGAGTTTGTTCCAGTCATTGAGTCCTGATTGTCTGTAGCGGGATAGGAGAGCTACAAAGTGCCTTTGTGGTAAGACGAGATAAAAAAAAAAGACTTCCTGGCCAGTCTAAGGTGGTCTGAGTCACAGAAATGACACATGAAGAGAGATAGTGTTGAGTCGAACTAGCTGCAGTTCTGTAAAATGTTGCTAGGTGGTAGTTACGTAGAGAAGTAAAGCATTGTTGGGGGCTGGTCATAATGTTGAGTAATGCAGTCTGTTCAGAGATAAAACTTGATTGATAGATGCTCACAAAGATCAAAATTTCTTAGGCCGAACATGTACAACCTATGCACTTATCAATGTAAACCTCCTGGTCGTTGGGGGGACAAGGTAGAAGTAAGGAAGGATAGCAGTATCCAGGCCAGTCGATCTATTACAGCAGTCAGCCTTTCAGACAGTTTTTTTTTTGTTCATACCACCCATAAATAGGTAGAACCAGCCTACAATGCATTGAAGGTGCAAAACTCTTCTAGCAGTCAGAACAATTGTCAATTTGTCATCAATCTTGCTGGAATTTTACATGGATAAGTGCATAGGTGATGTACGGAAATACATGTTCTCTTGAATCCTTTTCATTTATTGATAGGTTTATGTTTTGATTTAGATAACAGTCCCCTTCTGTATTATCTTTTTTTGTATGTCAAAAGTATAATTGCATGCAGGGCATCTTTATACTTTCCTTTTCACAAATAACATTTCTTTTTTTTGTAACATTTGTTTATATTAACAATGTTAGGTTTATATGGCTTGGTTGAATGCAATTTATTGCTGTAAATTATTATTATTTTTTTGGTTATACATGGTTTAGTATTGAAAAGAAAAACTACTAACTGTTTCAAATTGCCTTAATGATGTATCGATGAGGATCGAAGTAAAAATGTGTCATCTTGTTCGCTACTTGTGTCATTTGTTTTATCCCAAAGTACTTTACAAAATATCAATGTACACAGCAGTAGATATCAGACTAGCGTCAGAGGGTAGTTAGTCAAATGGTTTTATTTAATATTTTACTGTAAATGGCAACAGGTATGTACAATGTCTTTAGCCAGATTCTTTTCAGATACAAGCTAGTTAGTACGCTTCCATGTCTAGATTTAATACAGAAATGTCAAAATACAAACGGTAGAGTTTACACAGGCATTGAAAGTGCCACAAAGTAGCGCTTGAACACAGGAAATAATACAAATATTTTAGTTTTACTTGTTCACATACTCTAGATAAATGTTACCTAAGCATTAAAAGCGTATAGTTTCCGACATGACCTAATATATAGTAATTCTGGCAAGATCTTTCCGATTCGTACCGTTACAAAATTTACAATTCGGTTGCCCAAGTCCATATTCCGATCCAGGCGCTCAGACTGATTCTATCGTCTGCGTTGCCAGGCAACGGATCTTATCCTTGTTTCTGTTCAGTTCAAAATACGCCAAGACTCCAAATTTGTAGTAAAGTAGTATTTACAGTAAAAAGGCGCTACTTTAATTTTTTTATAAGAGGGTGGCTCAGAAGTCGCTCATACAGTTCGTGCACTTGACTTTATTGAGTCCGTAGTTTTTGCAGTCGGGACCGATGCACTGACAGCACCCGTTGTGGAACCACCGGTAGCGCGACGCTCCCATGGACTCGCACGACATCTTACACTTGTCGTCCGACATGCAGTCGTCGAAGAACACGACCGTGCAGAGGTCCTGGGTGCTGTTGTGGTGTGGGGAGCTCAGCACGGGGAGGTCCGGCAGGGACTTGTCTATTAACTGGTCTTCAAGCAGAACTGTAAGGGAGAGAAGAAATTAGCACAAGGCGTTGGTGAGAATGAATGGCGAAATCATGAAAGACCCGAAATGGGGTACTGTCCCCTCGGAGTATATATGCTGATTGGGCAAACGAACTACTAGTATATGGTGCCTAAACCCCCCTGGCAAATTATTCTCTCTACAAATATTCAGCATGCGTTGTCGGTTTCTTTCTTTCTTTGAGTTTTCGTTTCTTTATAAAATACTCAAATCGGTCTGCTGCCCGCTTTTTATTGAGGTCAGGGTCAGATAAGATACAACATGATACACGTTACATACATGGTTGAAGTTCTACCAAACCCATGGTGTAGACTGGGCACCTACCGTCTGCGCCCTGTTGTAGTTTCTCCTTGACGTGGAAGAAGTGCTGTGCGGAGATGCCGGGGAGGTCGCCGTCTGCCGGGATGCGCATGATGGTCCACTTGAGGTGAGTGTCCTGGGACGGGTCGGTCAGCGCGTTGAACAGGGACGGGATGGGGTCGGTCAGGTCCGAGATAGAACTCTTGGACGACGCCGCTGCCCTGGAGTGGTTCTTCCGACACATAGCTAGAACAAAAGAAGTGCTCTTAATTATTGAGTAAGAACGTTCCAAACAACGTCCATGGTACCACCAGCATGCAGCATACGCGAAATCTGCTGCGCTATGCAAGGGCGCCACCTAGCGACTCATATTGAGCCCGACTATTGTGGACGCGGAGTACAATCTCGACTAGTCATAGTGGTGATTCTTCAGAGAATATTTTACGATGTAAATAAATATTGAAATTTGTGGAAAATACAAGAATTTTACGGTTAGATTAATAAACATTTCCACTAACATGACTAAATTTCCGTGCAAATCTAGTGTTCGACTACCTGAGAATTTCTGCGCTGAAAACATCGCAACATTTGGAGACGCATGAGTGCCAAAATACTGCAGGAGGGAACACACAGCTTGTCCCATTAACTGCTCTTGCTACGTGATGTGCCATTAGCGAATGCATAATGACAGCCGTCCTGAACACACACGACAAGGCAAGACTTGAAGCCGTGCCAAGACCACTTTTACATCAAAGCGCGCCCCATGGGCTTCTGCGCTTCTGTCGTCTGATTCCCATGGCAACGCGATTGACGAGAGACAGCCCATAATTTCTGGGTCACCTCACCAGGGCCCGCCACAACTCGGGCCTGTTCGGGAGACATGACCCGCGAAATCGCTTCCCGATTTCCAGTCGAGCGGAATTAAGCAGGGGTTTTGATCTCAATACCAAAGACACTTTGTTCAATGTCGTAGGGCTGAATCTAACTGGATGAATGCCTCTTTGTCGTGGCTGTATTTGTGTGAGACGGTTGGTTGCATAAAGCTATGCTGAAACTTGTATAATGTGGCAGCCCTGATGTGATGTGAGAGGGCTCTGGACAAATGGCAATTTATTACATGCTCCATATAGTTATATTTCAGCAGTAATTTAGAGTAAAGCAAAGATATTTCCAGTTACTTTTATTAACTCAGACATTACGTGGAATTGTTGACAATGAGCCAAGTCCTAAGTAAGATGTCATAACATTTGTCTATGTTTGATATACGACAGCGTTGTGCTGTTTTAAACATGTCGTGCTTTCATATACCCGTTTACTAAAAGTTTTTATAAACATATTAAGCCCCAACACTTATACCTCACAGACGTACAACTAAACATATATTGCTTCCTTTTCCCGTGTTTATTTACAAAAGCACTATGGTTACATATGACATTTTTGTCGTTTATTATCAACTTTTGCCTCAGAACATGAATTCTAAATTTGGTGAAGGAAAGACAAAACGTACAAGGCATAAGCGAATAAGAAATGTTATCTATTGTCTCAATCGGGTTAATTAATTAGAGAAGTCCCCAAACGTTTCTGTCTTAGCACTTCCAAATCCCGGTAATTCCGGAGTGATTCCAGTGTAATTCCAGTCATCGCGATTTACAAGTGCCATCAAAATACGGGCTATATTTGGAGTATTTTCGTCTCGTAGGTTGTCGACAATGCAAAGTGTCGCTGTATTCGGAGCGTTTTATATGTGTTAAAGAGTGGCTTTCGGGTAATGCAGATGCGGCCATTCTGAATACGTTTTTCAATATCTCACTCCATAGGAGTAGATTAGAATGTAGATCTAGTGTGTACGAGCTGTGGAGCTACAACGATCACCAACACTTGTCAACTCTAGCAAATCTCAAAATGGATGGAAAGAAAAATGCAAGAGAGAAGCAATACTTTAAAACCATTTTCGTTAAAATCATGTTTGTAGTTCAAGCTTTATACAGACATACAGCATTTTTACGTTATCTAATAAGGTTACATGAAAGCTGAAGTAAATAGTGTGAAAATCCCTGCATAACTGCGAGCCAAACTCTATTGTTTTTGTTTGTCACTTGATGGAGTAATCCCTGTGCAAGCCCGGGGCGGGATTAGACCACCACAACTCACCAGCACAACTGGTTCGAGACGTATAATTACAAGAATTTGTGACATGTCTTTACGCCATTTAGGCACCATTAGAGCTCGTTAAAACATGGGCCTAAAATGGAAGAGACTGTTCCTCGGAGACTGGCACAGCAGGCTGACAAATTCCCCCGCCAAATCTGGTTTAGCCCCCCTCCATTCCAGGCCTACTTCATACAGGGCCATACAAATTTCTGAAGGCTTGTGTTTCAGTATTTTCTGTCAGAAAACGGTAGAAATGACACCCAAACAAATTTCTAAAGGCCTTTGTTGCAATATTTTCTGTCAGGAAACGCTAGAAACGAAACCCAAACAAATGTTGCAGTACTTTCTGTCAGGAAATGGTAGAAACGAAACCCAAACAAATTTCTGAAAGCTTGTGTTGAAATATTTTCAGTCAGAAAACGGGAAGAAACGAAAACTAAACAAAGAAGACATTATAATCTCCCACAGTTTGGCTTGTCTACAGTCTAAACAACTCCTTTGTCTGTCGTCATGAAATTGACAGTAATATCAGACGACATTTTCCTCAGGGCCATTGTGTGCAACGCGTCTGGGAACCGACCATGCACAAATCCTCTTGGTTCTCCAACCTATCGGTAGTAAACAGCCTTGAATGGCGCTCTAATTAAACCTTGCTGAACGGAATTTTCGGAAATTTGGTTGATAAAAAAGAGAAAACAGCAGGAAACGCCGGTGGGCGTTGAGGGAAGGTCGGGAGTGTGGACATAACATAGGCGGGGCGTGAATGTGTGGCCTTTCGGCGACCTGTCCTGCAATGGCGGTGACAGCCTGAAAAGTTTCACACTAGACACAGCGTTCTGATATACACTGTACACATAATATCATCGCCATTTTCAAAGATCGTGTTCACACAATACACAATAGTGTTGACCCTTTGTTGCAGTGACAGATATCCCTATGCTAAATTTGAGACTCAATGTCACTCATAGCATTACGAATCTATCGGGGGAATCCTTTCCATAATAATATGTTATGTGGTTGTTTCGTAAGTTGCACAAACATAATACATACACTGTTGTACACTTCCATAAACAAAACAAAAAAAACAGTCAACAAATTCATTTTCCAACTTTCAAATTGACACCTGTTGCTCAGATTCTCGTTTGAATTCGAAAGACCATGAGCTGCTTTTCATAATAATCATGTACAAATCATGCACATTACTTACCTTGCAGATTTCTACTCTTTCAAACTCCAAAACGAACATCATTCTATCTTCTATGAAGGAGAAAATGTTTTCTTACCGACACAGTCGCAGCACTCATCCCAGAGCCTGTGCAGACATTTGAAGCAGTCCTGACAGCAGGTGCAGTTGTTCTCGGTAGGTTTACAGTTGCAGGTCTCCAGCAGTAAACACCTGCTGACGTCAGGTGCGCACAGAGCCTCGTTACAGGACCACACCTCCCAACACACGGAACCCAGGAACACCACGGCGATACCCAGCAACAGACGGCTCATGGTGATAGACCTAAAAATGGAGAAAGGAGTGTTATGTGAAAAATCACCTCAACTATTAACCCATGTACAGTTTTGACTCAATTATCATCAATTAAGCAGGATTATGACTGGCTCAGCTAAGACGATCTCTAATAATATTTTAGATCACACTTGATATATAATATTACTACAGTACGTCTCCTATTTGCGAGTAAAAGTTCTCTCTCTCTCTCTGGTTGAAAATGTATAGTGATTCGTTAGCTTGGAACTACTGATATAACATGTATAACGGTTGTGATGTACTTTGTTGCAACAATACGTAATTTTGTGGCATGACCCAGTGTCTTTTATTTCTACATCTCACTCATAAAATGCTCGTACAATATATACAATCTACATTTATACCAAAATGCACAGAAACAGATTCAAATAAACAATATCAATACACATTGATGGATTGCAAATGCTGTTTAACCAGCGTGATTGGGTCAATGACCCTACATTGATTAATTGGTTCATTTATATATTAATTAACGGTTTTAATGGTGTGATTCTTTCTTTCTAGATTTCCGAGATCACCTTGTGAACACCCGACCTCCCTGCGATCCCAAACGCGAACTGTTTTCGTTTACCTGCACTCTCGTTAGCTGATTACACGGTCTACCGTGCCACATATCGGACGCATCATTAACTAGAGTTCCCCGATCTCATACCTTCGCCAAATGATGTTAATCTTTATAACTGACAAAGTTTAGATTAGATTATTCCCCCCTGATTTAAGAAATAGGAACCTAATTTTTTTTAATTATATCATTTTATCATCATCTCAACCAAAAGACAGTCTTATATTAACAAAGAATGCATTCTAGCATTTCCTAATGAATTATGAAAATGAGGTCCTGATTTGAATAAATTATGTTTAATGATGTTCACCTCAATTTAACTTTCAAATACCACAAGTATGAAATTCAAGGCAGTTATCATTACATAATCATAAAATTTTCTCATTAATTATGCAAATTAAGTCATTATTAACATAATTAACATCTTCCTGTGTTCCTCTCGTTGTCAATACCAATGTCACAAGCTTCAATTGTCCTATTATGGAATGCAGCTAATTTATAGAATTTCCCCATAAATTATGCAAATTACATCCATATTTGCATAATTGTCACATAATTATATTAAGCATCACGTAAGCTACCTACATACCAAAAATCACGACGATCCGTCAACCGGTTCTTGAGTTATCCCCTTTTGAATATTTTCAAGAATTTATCCCTGCAGTTCCAGAGCAAGCCGCTAGGGGGCCTTAACTCACGTCACTTTTTTCCCAGCACAAGAGCTACCTACCATCAAAATTTCATCACCATAGCATGTCTAGATCATGAGATATCAAAACCGGAAGTTCAGCTGCAGTACCATAACAAGCCGCTAGGGGGTCCAAAATCTAATCATTTTGAGGTCTCATCAAGACCTACCCACCTACCAAGTATCAAGACAATCCATCAAGGCCTTCTCAAGTTATCGTGTTTACAGACAGACAGACAGACACACACACACACACACACATACACGAACGCCCCTGAAAACATAACCTTCTTGGCGAAGGTAAAAATCGCTTCTCTTCCTTTGAAGAATCAACAGGAGATTCATCATTCCGCCATCTTGATTCTGTTTTCTCAATATTCCCTGGCAATCTTTTCTTTCGGGGTCAATGACACTGACGTGAAAAGGGTTAGCAAAACAAGTATAGAGTATCATATGGTGATATACAAGAGGTTCTGTGATGTACAATAACAGGCGCAAAACTCTGAGACTCACTGAGCCACACCCTACATCTGCTTGAAGATAAATTAGCCTTTATCAGGCTCCAGAAGCGGCTGGAAAGAGAAGATAACATGTCATGGGAGTTGCTAAATTGGTCCGCTAAAGGACTGCTGTTTGCCGCTCCAAAATGCATTACTCAGGCACTACTGTAGCGGACGAACTCTCCTAGCATGTCTATGGTGCCTTTATAGCTACCCTGGGTGTCAGACCCATAGCTACTTTCTAGCCTAGTGTTTCTACTCTTTCCAGCCACTTCTGAAACCTGGTAGAGGCTCTGAAGCCTGCTAGAGGTTAGAAATAAACCTATCGCTCACTAGATGCACGTATGAGGTACGTCTCTTCCCACTCGGCAGCGCGATATTATCCCCCAAAACATCGCGCCTGGTCCGGAAGCTATGCCCGGTGGGTTTTGGGTCGGGGCGCGGCTTCCACGTCCTTTTATCCAACACACCTGTGTTTGTGTTTCATGGGGTCAAGTTGGACGGATCTCTGTAAAACGTCTGCCACTACCAGTGTAAACCCTCCGGGGGTTGCGATAAAACACTACGAAGTACTGCTTGTTGAATACCCGTTCCTCCCTGGAATGGTATAGATCGGTGCATAATTGAAGCCACCTGTGCTCAGCTGTAAAGAATACGGGCTGAGCTCACTGCACTTTGGACTAAATACCTGCTTTGTTTAAGCTTCCGCTGTGTTACTAGAAAGAACCCGGCTAAAGCTAGACCATGCCTTGCTTCGAAAACCACAAAAACAGAAATCAAACCCCTTCTGTTCATCCCCACAAATATATTAAACCCCCTTGGCAAAAACAAGGTAACCCATCTAGAATTCTAGATGCTAAAGGAATACAGTTTGTAGCGTTGTTGTATTCAAACGTCTAGTACAAGATGAGCGGCCTCAACTGGAGGCAGAAGGCTCAACTGTACTCTGTACTCTACTACAAACGGAGACAGGCTGTAGTGTCCAGTCTCAAAATGACCATACCAACATGTGACAACTACGGCAACTCCCAACTGTGACAACTACTACTAGTATTACTTCCAGCTCCCCAAGCTAGCCTGACAACAAGCACCACGACAGTTGTCAAACTCCTGTCGTCTGCAAAAACTGGGAAGAGCACAGCGAGCCCTCGGGGCAAGCAAACCCCTCCATTAGAGCTCGCTTCATGTCGAGTGGGTCGCGTGTTTAGAGAAGGATCAACTCTAGAGAGGCACACCCTCCATTTTTGGCCGACAACTTAGCCCTCTTAGTGCATATCTGGCATAGTTACGGTTTGGACACGTTCACAAAACTGTCATACAAAAACACGGGGAAGATCAGGCAATGGGAGACCAAGAAATACGTTATATAAATGTTAGAGCGACTAGACCTAGTCTTGAATGTTTCAAACGGTCTCCGTCAGTCAGACATGCATGTAAAACGTTTCTGGCTATAAATATGGTGAACATTTTTGTCAGTCTGTTATTGGCCTTCCAGTTTCCAGAAATTGGTAACATTTTACATGCCGCCGAAAATGGAAATATATTTCGATCTAGCTTAATTCAAGATTTTAGCAATCAAAAACGACAACCGCTACATGTACATACAGTTCAGTATATATATCAGATATATATATTGCTTGCTCAATGTCCCGAGGTCATTCCCCTAGTTCTTTGACACATAACCGGGCGACCAGACCCCATGTATCTTCTGTCTGAGGTATCGCTTGAACATTTGAAGTTGAACGTGATGTTCCAAAAATACACGTACTGTCTGCGACTACAGTAACACCGCAGCAAAACGTATGAACGTTAAACGGTTGTTGGTATACCGGAAATATGGTGGAAAAGCTAAACAAAAGTCCTCACCTTTCAATTGTAGTCCAAACCAGGTGCCCGACTTGACTTAATCAACCAACAAGTACTTCCAAGTCTTGTACTCAAATCCGTTCTTCCTACAACGGAAACACGTATAACAGACGAGCACTGTGTAACGCACCCAGAATCTTGCTTGAAAACTCTGAGTCTGATATATAACACTCTACAACGTGCCTGTCCGCAGACGACCAAACAACAATACTGACACAGGTAAAGCTGTCAGACAAGATGACATGGTACAGTAGCTTCCGACGCTTGAGGGCATGGCTATGTGTTCAAGGGGGGTTTATATGCATTGCTAAACATGTAATTGTCGCCTTCGTCTCGCAAAACCTACGCGACATAATTCTGTCCAGTGACCGGAAATTGTAGGTTTGGTTCCACCAGTAGATTTGTATTGTCATTGCCTGTCGTATAGGTTATTACAGAAGAGAAAGATACGGGTCGAAGATATTGGTTGTACCGTGTTATAGTCTGAAACAAATCCACATAATCTACAGACTTTGAAATGAAAGACCCCTAACTCGAGGACGGATTTCCAACAAGTATCGCCCGTAGGGGCACTTACTGTAATATTACCGAAGTATTTACGTCGTGCTGAGGGTGTTATGTGCCCGGAGTGACTGGTTTATACGCTGAATGGAGAACATAGACCGGTAGGATTTACACACTAAAAACAGCCGTGACAGAGTCGGACGTGTTGGGTCAAAGGTCGGTTTCTGGAAGAAAGAAGCCCTGACAGAAGCCCTCGCATGCAATCACTGTACAAAAACACATGTGAATATAGTTACAGGAATGTGCGATGCTTTCACGACAACTGTAAGAGTTGAACACTTGTTAAATTGGGACATGTTGAATGTTCGTGCTCGGCTTGTGAGCCAGGAAAACACGAGCCTTACATCCCCCAGTGTACGTACCATGGTCGCTCTATCTTGTACCCGACAGACAGACGTAAGCTGTACATCATACATGTACAAGGGCAAGGGCTGCTGACGTTAATTAATCCCCAAGCAGATACTATTTTGGTGGGAAAATGGCAGGGCAGTATCTAATACAAAAAATACCAGTATAAAAAAAGAAAAGCCCGATAAAAACGCACAAAACACGTCGAAAATAAGCTATCACAATCACAATCAATTTTTTCAACGATTTTAAAGAAATTATAGGTGACAAGAATATAACTTGAATATATTGAGACATATTGGAAGTGCAAAATAAAATGACACTATTTTGGAATTAACCCCATTGTTTGTTTTTGTGTCCTCTCGCAAATGTCTTACTTGTTTTGGAAAAGGCGCATTGACGAAATAGTTTGCAGCCGACCTAACAACGCTATACAGTCGACCTGCTCCCCCAGGACCAGACAGGTGTAACCTGTGAGCCACAGTTCGTGTGCTGTGTTTTCCAAACACCGCGAAACCGCGCAAAAACTTAGCTAGCATGTAAAGAATTCCTTTCATCTACGTTCATGAATTCTACATTTTGCGGGTTTTCATGTAATGCAATACAAACATGAAATTCGTCAACAGTGTAAACGTATAAACATCACATTTGTACTTTTCTCCCTTTATTCAGCTTTTCAAGTTGACTAAGACATTTAAAAAAACTACGCTTTCCAGCTTATGCGAATGAAGAAAATACAAAAATTGTTAAAAGGTTGTAACAAGATTGCTTTGTGTATATTCTCTGTGTTTCTTCTCTGTCTATGTTTCTTCTATGTAAATCTAGCAAACACTTCAAGGAGAGGTTCACAAAGAAAGTAGACGAGCAAAATTAACGAATTCGAACAAATACAGAAGAAATACCCGCCACGTACAAACTCTTCCACTGAACGTCGCGTCTCTTTCGGAGACCCTAATCTTTGGAGCAGACCTCGGAGCACCGCACACAAAGACACCCCTCAGACTGGGACATGTATCGTGTGTGTACTGAGGCCACCTGTGTAACCACCCAAGCATATTAAGCCACTTTGTCAACATGTATCGAGTTTATGCTCGGAGAGGTGAGCAAAGAAGACACAATGCGGCCGCGTTTGGGGGCAAACACTCAATCTGGCCGCGATATGAGCGGGGAGGTTTAGGTTTTCAGCTGCCGGTCGACATGAATGTATTTGAAGTGGGGTGTGTACTAGACTACGTGGGGTCGATTGATTACTAGTATTGGTTGTTTAATTAAACTGTCTCTGGGGGAGGTCTAAGTCTTTTTCGAACTTGAGAACTTTGCTGTTTGTCTGCTCGACTGTATTTTTAATGTCAGACTTCATGTTTGATGAGGAAAACATTCCCATCAACTCTCTAGGTTTAAATAATACGTTATCAAAAATAATACTACGTAGAACCCTATAAGGCAAAGGCAAACGCTCTACTAAAACGGTTCATTATTCCATCGACGATCTTCATAGGCTGGAAAATGAAGTAATTTTGTACTAAAATTTATACTGTAGGCGTGTATTATCGGGCTTTCTTTGTACTGGCATATTTTTGTGGGGTGGTGTATTGGATACTGGCGAATTTGATGCTGCTGTCTTGCCAATTAAATACTGCATGGCAGCCACCGAAAGATCTGCTTGGAGATTAGCAGATCGGTAGTGTAGGAGTGACGGGGGACAAACCATTCGTCCTTCCCCACGGAATGGAGACGTGTAGCGTTACATAGCGTAACCACTTGAACACTTCCGACCATTTTGTCCAGGCATCCTGACTGAAGGCACATTTGGGAAACCTTACACGTCCGGAATGCCAGACTCTCCGAGTGGCAACACTCTAGATGTCTAATAACCAAGTTCTTGTCCCGTTTCCATAGCTGGTCACGCACTAGTACTAGTTTCCCTGGTTCAGATACGAACCAGTCTCCTTGGGGTACAGCCTAGGGTATGTGTGTCACTGGCAAGGTAAGTAGGTTCGTCCCAGTTTCACTGGAACCGATGGCCTGTGTACGTGTAGACCCAGGAAGCAGTCTGGCACCCAGGCTACTGCCTGGGAGCAGACCAACAAGGCTGGATTTTCAGGCTATACAAAATAACCAGGTTTGCGAACCATACACTGTTACACAGATCTGTTTGGATCCTGTCCACATGTGGCTGGTGTTATCATACGTGATGATAAGAGGCAGGGAGGGGCTCTCTTTGTAAATCATAATCATTTCCTGTAGACTACCACGTACAAGTAGTATGAAACACAATTGCAGCAATTCATTTGGCATTTCTATTCTATAAGTACAACGCACGGTGAACGCCTGTGTGTTGTGGGTCAGACATTAGTTGCAAACGTGCGTCCAGGTTCTTTTGTTTACGATCCACTGCCCTACATAATGAAACCTCTCTTCACTAATCCCAGCAAGTCAGGGTTGACAGTGAACAGATACAGGACAGACACGGTTGTATCAAGACGGTTTAAATTTTGTCTGTAAACCACACAACAGAGACACACGCACACAACAGCTTACGTCTTTCCTCGACGTTAAATACCTCTAATCAAACGTCTTGCTTCCGGACGACTACACAAGAAAGAAGCAAGATCAAATTACCTGTTGTGCAGCTCTTGGAAACAAGTTCTTTTCATCTGTCCATGGACATCATATACAAGATCTGTCTTACAAAAAGCAAGCTAATACTCAATACTTAAAGTGAAGGATATACCTTTAGGGAACAGAAATTAGGGAAATCGTTAAAATCTGTAATTCTCAATTCTGGTGAAGCACGTCATAAGCAATTAGTCCGGATGAGCTCATAGTAATTTATGATTTGTTTTTGCACTACAAGGCAATTGCTCAACACCGTCATTCACAAGTCGGTACCCCCTAATTCGTCCTCATTGACACCTCAACAAGATTGCTGAGCACACAGACTGACGGCCTGGCCAGACTTGCAATACACACACATGCAAACACACATCCACACACTTGTAACACATTTGTAGTTCCGCTTTTGCAGACTACGTGTGAAATCCTGACGGCTTTTATGACTCGGACGCGTGAAACCGTGACTTTTTAATGAACTGTAGTTCTTTATAGATGGATTATAAAAGGAACTGATGCTAAACATAATGCGAAACAAAAAAAATCTAGGAACGAAAACACTGCTGGCATAGCGTCTCTTGATTCTGAAGGAGTACGTGAATACACACGCATAATATTTTAGCTGATACAAAAATTATCGCACGAACTCAGCTCTGTTACAGCTAGGAAATGAATGTGCATGCGTGTGGTCTAATAATTAGCAGAAACGGATCCATGCTATAGTCCGGTTTGTTTTGTATGCACACAGTCACATCTGGAAAACCAAGGGCTCAAACGCAACAGTTATACTAACACGTACTCAGACTGCCTCTTACAAAGCCAACTCTTGACCCATAGATGCGTGGATTCATAACTGCTGCAAAAATTAACGTCTGAAGCCAACGGCCGAATATAATTTAAAGCACTAGGCTTGCTTGTGGGGTTTTGGAAAGGTTGGGTATGAAGCTGCATGCTGACGAAAATCTAGCCCGACTGTCAGCTCGCAATATCGCCGCCATGTCAGCGAGGTGAGGAGGACAAGCATGGCCTGGCTGGCCTGGAGCCGGCGATACGACAGAAATTTACAGCCAGAGAGAAGCACACGACCTGGGCAACCTAAACCAAGCATTAGTACAGTACACAAGCAAGCGATGAAGTCGTGGTACCGAATACACATTTTTCACAAGGATTTTCTCCAGAAGGTCTTTCTGAATTTCTGGAGCGTTTTTGAGGATAAACAGAGAGAGAGAGAGGACAGAAGTACAATAACAGGCATCTCAACACACGCGCTCTTACCCAGTCAGCGGATAAATCCAAGCCAGATGTGTCCCCAAACCTCAGAAAACGCACGATTTCTGCTCCCGCAAACGAAGCCCTCCTCAGCTTCTACATGAAGATAACATCCAGCGATCTTCTCTTCGCCACGATAGCTCCGTATGACGGTGTTTAGACGGAAGAAACACCTCCCGTATTCCTGAATAAAACGCTTGCTGAAAGAGTCGACCGTTGTGTGTGTGTGTGTGTGTGTGGTGTAGGACGACCTTAGCCCACGGGGGGTTGTGTCGTATTTCAGTGCGGATGGAATATTCAATCGCGGCGGCTTTTCACATGCTGATTGGGCCATTGAAATAACTTTGTTTATCCAGCTGCCATATTAGGACCCTGGGTCGGGGCCAGGACTCAAGAGGCATGAACAGAGCGGAGTAGAAGCGCATGTTCTAGAAACGATTGCCATCAAAATGAAATAAAATCAAATACTTACTATCCAAGCCAGCAGATGGGTTTTTTTTTGCGCTGGCGATCATTTTTCGAAAATCTCTCTTTGACATGCAAGCTACATCTGCTTGGAAATAAAAATAGAATATGATGTATCGGTTAACTCAATAGAGTGTTTTCTTTTAAGTTTTTAGTCATTTTCAAAATTAGAAAACTTCGTTGTTCTACTGCGCTCTTGTGGAAAAGCACTTTCCAAAGGGGCGCATGAATGAAGCGCCATCTAGCGTGCGGCATGGTAAGTGACCAAAATGAAATTCATACAAAAACATCCAACCAAAAGATATACTAGTACCAAAACATGCGAGTTCAAAACGTTGAAAGCCACAATCCAGATGCATTTTATTGTAGCAAACCAACCGAGCCATTTCTACCACAATCCTGATGTATTTTAGCGTAGTAGTTTAGAACAAGGAGAATGACACCCAAGTCAACGTATATCATCGTTTATTCCGATTCTACTGAGGTTCTACTGAAAACAATATTTTGAAAAGCACTGCATATACAGAAGAGTCAACTAAGAACTTTGGCAACATGCAAGTCTTATTTTTGGTAAAAGATAACGACGTTTTTATCCATACAATCCACTTGTTGATGTCCTTCCCCAGTTCTTTGAATCGTACATTCCAGTACTTTAGACATATTCCAAACCCATACCAGCCCAAATCTGCATTCTTCAACTTACAGAATCCGTGAGAAACAATCCCTCCACTGGGATAACGTATTTACATCTAAGATACTCCCATCTAGTCACCGAGCAGCACCCTAACAGATGAAACATAACAGACTATCCTCGTTACGTAAACACACCAGTCAACAGGTGGATTTGAAGCGCCGGGCACCGCACGAGAACGTGACTAACACAGGATGGCGCGGCTCTCCGCTGTCTAAATATGTGGCTGCGGTGTTTATTTGAGTTCTCATCTCATCCAGTCTTTGTTTAGGGCTAGTCCGATCCTGCGAGAAGATAGGAGGAAAAAGAAAGAAAGAAATGAGACGAAGTTTTTTCAAGAGTTTTTTTGAGGAAAACAAAGGCTTAGGCTGGTCTATCAAGCAGATCTGAGTTGAAGCTTTCAGTTTTCTTTAAAGCTGCATTATGTAACATTAGGACAATACAAAAAGGATTTTTTCTGGTCATGTAATCCATTGCAAATAAGTGCCATTTCAGGAAGTGGAGGTGCAAAAATATGACGCATTACGAGTGTGTTTAAAAGCTAGAAACACAGCTATCAGCCATGTTTGTTTACATTCTGGTACTAGTAGTTTGTGGTGGCACCAGCAGTTTGAGTGCGCCTCGTGTAAGCTCAGTGTTTTAGTCACAAGCATAAATGTCAGAAATGATTGCACAAATATGTTACATGTACAAAATTGGAAGTAAATTACAATCACACGAATACTTCAATTTTCGGTACAAATCTGTTACATAAAGTAGTTCTACTGTACATACAATACGTTGTGACATTCCGCAGCTTATATGTGTTCTTAAAAACGTACAATAGAATTGAAAAATAAAACGTTTTTTTATATGTGGGGGGAGGGGACAACATTAAATATGGTTTTTCCTTCTGGACTTTTACATTGCCACAGTATTCTATTGGCATGTTATAGTCTGAAACCTTTAGTTCATTTTATATCATCGAAGGATCTAGGTAGGCACTACAGTTAAATAGTTGTACATACACAGTTGACAACAGTGCTTATTCAACTCAAGCACCCAGTCCTAATCTCCGACTAAATGTTGGGATCAGTTTTACAGGTCTGTAGACTTTATAGCAGTGCCAGGGAGGTTACAGGTGCGAGCTTACTTTAAATCTTGTATATAAATTCTTCACATTCCCATACTCAGCCCTTTGGTAACACTAGCAGCAGTGTCTGGTTCCCTAAAGGACCTCAGTTTAACTAACAATGTCTCTTCTTAAACAGTACACTGTAATCAAATAGGCCAGATCGTTTGGTACATTCTCAGTAACAGTCATCTGTGTTGTATCACTAGCACAGACAAGCATCTGTGACGACTCTTGGACAGTGCTGATAAGGCACTGAGCGCCACCTGATGCCCAATGTCGGTACTGCATACAGGCATGCACAGGCATTGTAGAATACAAAGGTCACACCGATTTGATCAATTGGTTCAAAGTCCAAAATTCATAGTTAGAATTACAAACCAGCCTGGTATCATAGCATTTGCAGCTATCATAGGATGCCTAGGCCTGTTTTTATTTTTTTTCCACTGTTGCTTCATACTTTTTCTGAAGAAAATCTCAGAACCAACAAATCAAATTGGTGTGGCCTAAACATAGGCAAGGCCACACAAAAATTTTGTTTACATTTTTGGTATGTGTTGCCTGACTCACCCAGTGACTCAAGGTTGTGGGTTCGAATCCTGGCTCACGCTGCCAGCTGCAGTTATGGGCTTGTCTTCTTCCACACCTGCACTCAGGTTCTTCAAATGGTCGGGGACAAGACATCAAGATAATTCTCGTGTTAACAACATTATGCCTTTAAAAATCCAAAATTGCCAAAAAGATTTTAAATACAAAATGTAAATACCCAGTCTTGTTGGTTAGTGTTGCTCCCTAAAGTTGAAAGTTACATTAAAATTTCTACACAGTTAAAAGAAGTATTTAGTTGGCTGACAGAGAATTTTTACTAGTATTTCATACAAAGGACAAGTCATACTCAAGTTGTACCAGTAGTAAAGAAATTGAAATAAATGGGAACATAGGAACACTAAGTGATGAATTTGTATGAAGAAATCAATGTTTAATTCAGCTTGTGATTCATAAAAATTGTGGAAAATATGGCACTCTTATAACTTATAAATATGCTATCATTACTAGTACATGTATTTCTGAGCTCAAACATAAATAATTTTCAAACAGCAAGATATGAATGGAAACATTGTATGATACATGAAGCTTTAAATGTACATATACATATACATATTCAAACATATTCAATGAACATTATATAATAATATATGGCAATCTTACAATTGAGATGCACATGTTACAAAAATCACCACTAGTAAATACAAAGTAGAACATGCAAATAGAACATTCAGCTGAGCTACATGTATTTGCTACCCAAGCCATGGCTCAAGTTGGAAACATTGTTCCTATAATATCATTAAATGATAAGCAGTGCAGTGTGCACATGCTGCATTTGGTCATGCAGTGGGTGTAAGAATATTGCAGTGAGTCTACCTTCTACCGGTATATGATACAGGTACACCTATAGTTGTGTACTGCAAAATAAGATATAGCATGGAAAATTCCTCTAAACTTTTTTCTTGAGAATAATTTCATTGATAATTTTGGAAAACGAAATCTTACTACATCATGCAAAATGTACACAAAAGGTGGAACAGAGATGCAAGTAGCATGACAATTTGAAACACAAACAAAGCCACAGTACAGTGCACCGCTATGCAGTGTATAAGACAACATGTAAACACAGCAAAAGAAGCTTCTTAGTTCTATGTTTTCATCATGCAGCAGACTTTTCATTCTCAGGCACTTGTGGAGGTTTAGGCTGCGATTTGTCGCCGACCTGCAAGGGGGCGTCGTCCCCATCGTCCAAGTCCCAGCCGGCCACCTGCACTGTTTTCTTGGGCCCGTGGGGAGGGGGGCCCAGTAGGTCTACTACGTCGTTGTAGTTCAGCACTTCTCTGTCAAGCAGGGCTTCAGCAAGCTGGGAAAACAGGACAGAACAGTCATTAAATACCATAAATTCTGTACTATTCGCAGCAATTTTATGTTAGCAGTGGGCTCTTAGAGAAAACCATAAAGATACATTATATACTTGACCCTAACATACAGCACCAGTATTTACCATTTACGATGTAACTCAGTAACAGAAAATTGACTCACCACATCCAGTTTATCTTTGTTGTCCACAAGAATCTTCTCCGCCTGGTAGTAAGCTCTAGCAACCAATCGTCTTGCCTCCTGATAAAAATGTTAAATAGAATGCAAAATAAGTCAAAGGAAACAGAGAAGCGCAGTGCTCTCAACAGAAGATGGAGGAAAGGACCTCAAGCTGTTGGGTGTAAGCTATAAAAAAACAACAAACCCAACTGATCCCTTCGAGTTAAATGCATTCTACATGAACACAGTTACAAATGTATTTTTTAAATTTTTCTATCCCCTACCTCGTCCATAAGAGCGGCCAGATATTTACTGAAGGGTTTCTTGCCCAGTCCGTTGTTGTCCTCCTCGGGAAAGGACAGATACCCCACGTTAGGGTTCATCCCAAACTGTTTAATCTGAGCGTACGCCATCTTGGTCACTTTCTTCAGATCGTCTGAGGCTCCTGCACAACAAAGGTGAAAATGTCAGTCATAACAATGTCTGTCATATTCTGAATTGTACTAATATTTGCTTTCCATCACTTCTTACTACATCACCAATATAGTGGAGTTACAGCATTTCAATGACAGTACATTATGCTCTTCTCTTTACTGCTACAAGGGTCCACGTCACTTTCACATATACAAAACTTCTTTGACACAGTTCAAACATTTATTGACTGTAAACATTCTTGTAATTGATAGATCAGCAACTTGCTTCTTTACATTCATTTTCTTCTATCCACTTTGTAATTATGTATACATTTTGTCATTGTGTTTCACTCTTGTTCTACGTTTGTATTCTTGAGTAAAAGGCATTATTTAAGCAAGAAACTTCAAAAAATTGTGCTCTTTACCAGATACTTATTAAATGTATGCAAATAAATCACTGATGTCAACGTTCTGGGGCTGTGTATTCTACTACCGGTATGGTTATGTCAGACAGGTTTAACGTTCAACTGTCTATGCACAAAACTGGTACTGCTACATGTACACTGCTGACTTAGACCCTAAGGGTTAAAATATCATCCAGAGAGACTTGACCTGTAGTGACCCTGTTGAAGATGATGGCTTCAGCTGCCCTCCCACCCAGGGCCATGCACATCTTGTCAAACAACTGGGAAAACAAACAAGAAAGAAAACTGTCATCATAATCTTCTATTATTATGATATTCATATTTAGTACTGACAGAGATTGTAACATATAAGCATTTTTTTGACCAGGTTTGATTTGATTTATTGAAATTGCAACAGTGCAATACATGTGGGACAAAAAAGAAAGAAAAGGAAACACTTTTTGTATTGTTGGTAGTGCATGCAGCTTGTCAATGCTTGCTTACTCACTATGCAGATGTTGAAGCACACTGTAATTCACTTTATGTTCATGTAGCAAAAGTTCATGGTCTGAGAAAAATGAGGTGTTCACAGAAACTATATGTTGCAGTGGTGGCAGGTGCAGAAAAAAAAAGATTTGTCCATGTTAATGATACGTTTGCAGTACAGAAGTGACCACAAAACAAGCAAACAAGTACATTTGTACTGTGAAAAATAAGAAAGCACAGTATTTTCTCAGAGAAGACCTTACCTCCTCCTGAGAGTAGAGGTACTGTTCCTTGGGTAGGTACTGGGCAAACCCCAGAGCTGCTGATGTCCTGGGTACTATGGTCACCTGGGGTAGAAACAGACACATCAGATCACATATTCTATATCTTAGACCAAACCAATCTGATTTCAGTCCTCAGATCAGTGTTCTTGCCTGCCTGTTATTCTTTTTGTCATCTCAACTTTGTTTGACTTAACTGTCATCAGCTTGAGAATCAATGGCAACGAATTTTGGCTGTCACTCAAAGATGACAATTTGGGCAAAATTTTTGTCTGTCCTGGTTGGCAAAATTCCGTCGAATAACAGAGAGACGGATGCTGGATATAACACAGTAGGCCCATAAAGGGGCTGAAGCATATCTCAATAAAGTCAACTGAGATTCCTCCACACCTTGAGAAGTGCATCAGTGTGCTCCAGTAGCCACCCCACCAGGGCGTGACCTGACTCATGGTAGGCCACCACCTTCCTCTCCTCCTGGTTCAACACTTTGGACTTCTTCGCTGTACCTCCTATAACTCTCTCCACTGCATGTTCAAAGTCCTGGGTGTCCACTACTTTCTTGTTCTCCCTGGCTGCGTGGAGAGCTGCCTCGTTACAAATGTTGGCAACATCGGCGCCTGGATACAGAGAAAGGAAATAGGTTAAACCGCTAAAATACAGCATGCTGCAAGTAACCTATAAAGTGATGCATGATGCAAACTCTAGATGTTGTTGAATTTGCCTGGCACAACTGTGGCATGACTTCTTCTTCATTTGTTTCCATAAGTGTCTATCCCTCTGTCATTTCCACATAGTCTGCTTTGCCCCCCCCCCCCTTCTTGCCTTTTTGTCCAATCCATTTTTCCTCCCTAAAACTTCTTTGGCAGTTCAGTGTTGACAGACTATCTGCACGCCTTTGGAGTTCTCTCATCCATGAAATCACCTTAATACGATTCAGGCTTTTCATGTGACATCATTTTTGACATGTTGGAGTATATTGTACCACTATTCACCATGCCAATATGCTGCTGCTGTACTCCAACATGGTCACCAGCGGATTCAAATCAATGAAAAGCCTGTATACAGCACAGAAATAGACCGTACCACTCATGCCGGGGGTGAGCTCAGCCAGTCGTCGTGAGAAGGCCGAGCTGGGTCTCTTCAGAGTCAGGGCCTTCAGGTGGTGCTCAAATATCTCCTTACGCTCGGCCAGGGTCGGGAGGTCTATCAGGATGTGCCGGTCTAGGCGGCCTGGTCTCAGCAAGGCCTGGAGAAAGTGTATGGTAGTGTCAGCTTTAACTTGATCTTTCATTGACAATTTAAGCATAGTCATAGTACTAGTACAATGCTAAACTTTATTCCATCATACTATGGTGGGAAAAATTTCAAGCAAAGCTGTGCAAATAGAGTTTATCAGATATGGAATGCTCTTTGTGTAGCTGAAGTTCAACAAATGCAAGATTCTGTGGAAACACATTATCAAGTACATGTATGACATCACTGTAACACAAAGGTTAAAAAAACAGAATGCAATGAACAGTAATGACAACAGTACTGATTTGGGCTGTAAAACAACTTACATCATCCAACACATCTGCCCTGTTGGTGGAAGCCAGAACGATCACACCCTGTTCAGTTCCCATGCCTGTAAAGAGAAAACTTTCGTATACGCTAAGATTGCAAACAATTTTACTGCATTCACTTCAGGGACCATACATGAGAGAAGCCAGATCTCATACAGGGATGCTGTCCAAGTTGGTGCATGAAAAGTGCCTGATCTGATACTATAAAGATACCTGACCTGATATTATAAAGGTGCCTGATCTGATATCATGAAGGTGCTTGTTTACCATCCATTTCCACTAGAAGCTGGTTCAACGTTTGTTCCTCTTCTCCACTTCTACCATCAAAGTTCCTGTAGCAAAACAGAACAAATGTCATATTTCTATAGCAGCTACTGTGCTATTCTTCCACATACATTTAAAAAATAAGAATATCCAAATTCATCCCAAACATCTGCATTGGTACAGAAAACTAAAAAAAGCATATCCTTTATATTCTGTATTATATTCTGTGAAACTTACCCTTGACTTCTCTTCCTGCCAATAGCATCAATCTCATCAATGTAGATAATACAGGGGTGTTTCTTCCTGGCTTCTTTAAACAGTGAACGAACCCTGGCAGCACCCAGACCTACAATATAGGTACATCAATAATAATCAATGTAATTGTAAGATTTGAACAGTGTTTGAAGTCAATTTTTTGGTCATACCAATATGGTAAGTTGAATCAAATGTATCACACTCCATAACAATATTAGGGAGTGAATATGCAATATCATTGAATTGTATGATTGGGCAGAAAAGATATGATGTGAAGAGGTGAAAAGATAGAGGATTTTTCTTTCATAGTGTAGTACTTACCGCCAATCATCTCCACAAACTCAGACCCTGCCATGGCCAGGAAGGGTACCTGTGCCTCCGTAGCCACTGCCTTAGCCAGGAGAGTCTTCCCACACCCAGGAGGGCCCAGCAGAAGGGCACCTTTAGGGAACTTGGCACCCAGGTCCAGATACCTCTTGGGGGCCTGTAGAACAGAGAGGGTCAACATTCATCTTTAATGCAAATATATGCCCCAAGGTGCATCAGGGCTCGAAATACTATAGTACTGGGGGCATGTGCACCTTGTTGCACCCAATTTTGGAGCTGAGCATTTCCTCAATATTAAGGGACAAATTTTGCTGGTAGACTAAGCTTAGTTTAATGACATCTCTTTCCATTTTTGCCCTTCAAAGATGACAGATTGGGCAAAAGTTTTTTCTATCAAATGATGGAAAGACAGACGCTGGCTAGGAATGTAAGATGACACTGACCTTGAGGTAGTCTACGAACTCCATAACCTCCTGTTTAGCTTCCTTCAGACCAGCTACATCAGAGAACTTCACGTTGGGAACTTTTCCTCCAGCACCAAACTGGGTGAACCTTGCTTGAGTCATCTGAGCCTGGGGAAACAAAAAAAACAACAACATAGGTTTTCATGGCAACTCAGGATATAGACAAGCTTTTAAGTTATCAAAAAGCAGAAGCAAGCAGTTTCAACAGTACTTACAAATCCTCCCAAGCCTCCCTGGTTCATGGCACTTCTGGCAACAAACATCATGACCAGCATCAAACTGCCCAGCAGGGCCCCGGTTATCAACAGGGTGGACATCAACCTGGAGGAACACAACAAAGCCACGCTCTTATTGGTTCATTGATGGACAGGTCTAACAAGCATTCAGGTTAAAGCAGGCAGACTTTGTATACCTAACTTTAGTGGCTTCTACATAGACAATCTCTTCATTTCTTGATAACTATTTCAATGCTAAATGACTAAACACACACCACTTAACTATGTTTCATAAATGCATTGTATTTGCAGTTCTTACTTATGTGCGCCTACTGCAATTCTATTGGCACTTACTTAGTCTACTGACATGATTTAATGGCCCAGTGCCAAAATTCACATCTGTCATGGGAGGAACGTTCTTGGCTTATTACCTGGTCCCGGCACCAACATGGCTGAAGGTGACCTTGACATAATCCTGAGGGTTGATGCCAAGGTCGTCCTCCGCACGTCTCAATTTCTCCTCAAACGTCTCTGTGTTTCCCACCCGCATGGAGTATACTGTACTGGTGTAGTGCTGCGGCACAGAAAAAAACAAGCAACTCTTTAACAAAACTAGACAACTGTGCAGTGCTAACCCTTATACAAAGATGGCATAGTGTTCTCTGAGTAGGATCTATAATCGCTGAATAAAATTTCTAAACTGGGAGAAAATATAATGAGGCTCCAGATGTCTTACTGACGGACGACTGCGTGTGCGATATGTCGGTTAGCTGGAAGAATGAATCCTCTCTACTATATAGGATCTAGAGTCTAATGGTTTAAAATGCTGGGCTCTTTAGTCTTGTAGTCTGTGGTTTGAGAAGTAACTGCAGTTTAAAAAAAGCTGCTTGAGGGATACTTCAGAGAATGAATGGCTAGAACTACTAACAATAGTAAAAAAAACAAGTAAATGAGTCTTAGCTCACCTTACGTCCAAACACCTGAGCTCCAGGCTGGAGGTGGATACGAACCACATCTGAGTCTTCCACATCCACACTACTCACCTGGGAGAACATATGGTAAGAAGCATGTAATACATGTACATGTACATATATGTATGCAGGGGTATCAAAGGGTAATATCCACCTGTATCAATCCAGACCTATACGGTTGACTGATGACATACATCATTAATCAGACATTATGCACCCGAAATATTCATGAATGTACATGTATTTGGAACCCTGTATCATGATGATTTACCTCTCCCTTTGCCAGCATGTCATGTACAAACTCGTGCCATGACACCATGCGCCCGCCGTCGTTCTGACCTTGCATGAAGAACAAGGAGAGTAGGAAGAAGACAAGGACCACGAATCTCAGCCTGTTCAAGTTGTCATCGTTCGGCTGTTGTTGACCTGTGTCCAAGCAGATACAAATACGGTCACTGTCCAGTATCCTACCGACCCTAATATTTTCTGGACTGAAATCAGAAACACTTTAGGGCCTTATGTCTGTGTATATTGATATATATTGGTGTACATAAAAGTTTGAAGAGAAGAGTTAACATAAAAATCGTACCATCATCCTCTCCTTGTTGCCCAGGAGGTCTGCCACCTGGACGTTGTTGTTGTGGGCTGGGGGTTGTTCTCAGGAACTGTAGTAAGCCTGGAGAAAAATTAGGAATCCTGGTTACCATGATGGTTACACATGGTATCTACTAGTATATAGCACAGAAATGCAGTCTTGTTCATGCTGTCAACGACATCAAGAAAGACAGATAATACTAGGAAACTCAACATTAATTTAATTTGGCTAACCTTGGGCATTTTATGCCATGATAAGTCTTATCATGGCATAAAATGCCCAAGGTTAGCCAAAGTAAAAAAAAAGTTGAATTGAAATTGTCATTATTTTCTTTACCTTAGGCAGTGTTCCTATTACATAGTGTGTTGCATGTACATAATTTGGTTACACATACCTATGCCAAATAGTCTGCTGACCACACTTTGTGGAACCTCCATCCCAGATCTGGTGAGTAAACGACAGATCCCTCTGTACTCTGCCTGAACTTGTCGAACTGTTTCCTGTATAGAAAATATGATGACATCAAAGTTACAGTGAGCATGGGCATTTATGCCCTGACAGCAATTGATGTAACTTGTAATTGGCAAACAAAACAGTGACTGATCACTCGTTTCTTCACTAGTTCCTTTGATATTAATAAATAAATAAATAAATAACTAAAATAGATAAATAATTTCATAATTTTCATATTTCTGATACACATAAAAGCAAAATTATCAGTCATAAGGCAGCATTTTCTACAAGCATTGTATATATTACAAATATTCAAAAGGCCAAAATCACCCAATCGTAAACAAGAAGTGACCTATGCGCCATGTTTACCAAACAGTAACATCCTTGTGTAATCATTTGCATATAATTTATTACGTAAACACAATTCCATAATGTTCCTTGAAAGTGTCTGGAAAAAATATCTTGCAGACAAAATAAAGCGGAAAACAATACAAACCTGTACATATCTGTTGAGTCTTGCCGCGGTCCTGTGTCCCAGCCGGTTAGTAGTACAATCCAGGCACGGAATCAGACTGTTTTGCAAGTCCGACAAGTTGAACGACCGCGCATTCCTGTTTATGTAACGAGTGGAAGAACTTGCCTGACGCAATATTGGCTCATTTCGTTTCGCATTTCTGAGGCAGTTTCTGCCCAACTGCCGCAAGTAAGACGTCTGGCAGGATGATAGTAGACGGTACGCCATTTCCTACAGGAACAGGGTGCGTAGGTGGACGGAATACACTAAAATTTGTCTAAAATATTCCGCAATCTTCGTCGTCAGTCACAAGCGGCAGCCATTTTACATGAGAGCATCATGGGATCAATAATCATAGTCAAAAAAGTTGCATAATTCCAATTTTTCATGTGTTATGAAATAATTTTTGCCATAAAGGCATACTCGGGTGATGCCAAATGTATGAATTATGCCCAAATATTGCTAAAAACTAACAGTGACGTTTCATTTTTTACACAGATGGACCAATCACAGATCTCGTGCCATCTCGGCTTGGCACGAGTCATCACGTGACGGTGACAAACCAATTACCATCAGGGTTTCGCCCGCGGAAAAGCCGACGCGCCAGCTTCCAAGTAAGCATCCTTTTAAAATTTCCAATAGTTTCATTATTGCAGACCAAACAGAGGGATAATTACAATACTAGGTAAGTCTTGATGATCTTAAGTATCTTCTGGGAAAATATGCAGGCGATCGGCGGTATATTTATGGAGAATGGGACCGTAACAACTGGGGGCATCCTTGGAAACAAGCTTCCATGTTTTCGGAGCGATGTTGTACAACCTTCGCCGTACAACCTCCCTGTTTGCACACCAAACAGCGATCATAGGCACCGTACAACACTCTAAATCATACAAACGGTCTCTTAAGATATCATAGGTGATATTTTGAGGAAACATAGCGGTATATAAGGGGGTGTATACGGTGTATTTGGCCTTTAGGTGACCCGACTGTGTTTCCAATGACGCCATTTTTTTCTGTTTGCACGATAACACGTACCTGGCAGCCCGTCCCCCTACCTGTCCACCTAATTTCTGACCTCTCTGGTCAGTCTGCGTCTTAGAATTGTGTCAAAAATCGATCTACGTGGGGAGAAGTAGACTTAGGTGGGAGTGGCTGTCGTTTGGGGGAGCTGTATTCAGTGCATGGCTTGCAGAAGGTGAATAAAAGACAGTAGGTCAGCTCTTTTTCTCTGGCGTTTTTCCCTGCCCGATGTCGTCTGATCACAGACTGAGCTGTCTTGTCCATACATCTATAAACTGAGCATCATTCAGAACCTATTAGAAGATACTTCAAGTGGTACAGGAGTATGAATTGTCACATTTTTCAACACTCCTCTTGAATCATTGAATGTATTAAAAGATATTTATATTTATTTAGAAGTGGTGTGAAATATAGAAATTGTGCCATCTGTGATGTTGGGTGAAAATATTTGTCTTCAACATGAGCCTGTATAATTTTTCTGCTCTATCACATTTAAGAATTCACGGCACTACCCAAAGAACCAAAGATTCAAGTTCACCCCCACTAGCTATGAAGTGATCACATATAGCATGTACCGTACTAGAAATATATACCTGTTGCACTTGGACTGCAGGTGTGCAAATACTGAAATAACTCAAATTGTCATTCTTCAGGCAGGTTACAGTTTGGAAAGATTTTAGACTTGAAGTGTCTGGATCTGTTTCCTCAAGATTTGGTTGACTGGTTGCTAGACGAGTTTTTGGTTTTATCATCTCATTTGATCTTGCAAGAATGTTATAATAGAAGTGCAGATATTATCACGTAATAACTGTGTGCATCTTCTGAATGCATGGGTCATTAACAGGGATGGTACAAGGCTGTAAATAGTACCACAAGTTCGGGTTCACTGCATTTGCAAATCCAATGATTTTTTTACTGAAGCAATCTTTCTGATAGACTTTGAGGCCTGTCCACCTAATTTCAGAATCAGAAAGAAATGCTGGTGTGACGGTGTCTTACTCTTAGTTCAGCAGATGATTATATAAGTTTAATCCAATTTCAGGTAGATCTTTCTTGGAATTGGATCAAGTTCAGAATGTAGGGCAAATGAAATGGTGACAGAAAATCTTTCAATCATAATGGCTGATGTTATTAATTTTGTATTTCTTCTTCTTGTGTACTTAGTACAAGACTCCTTGTTAGGTGTGGCTTATTACAACATGTTTTGTGTGCACATGGAATACAACAGCAACCAAGCATCATATTATACATTATGTACTATACAGACTCACAAGAACAAACTACTAAAATTAGTGAAATGTATGTATGTGTGGGATAGCTACCACTGCTACTTACCTGTAATATAGGCTACATTGCATTGCTGAAAGTAAATACACATTTCCATTGCAAATCTGTGATCAAATACTTCCATACTTTATATATGTCTTAAGTAAAGGACTACTGTCTACATAGTCCTGTTCCACCTGACTTATGCATTAATCAATAATCAAATCTGGTGCATCGGAAGGAAAGGATTAAACAATCAAGTTGAGAACCTACCACATCATAATTTTCAGGCAGAAATACGGCACTTGTTGCATGTCAAAAAAATATTAATGGTTGGAAGCTGACCATCACATTAATACAAATTTTATATCATAGATTCATACAAAAAAATGTCAAAGCTTCACAGCTGTGAATATATCTATTTCACAGGAAGAAGGATCCAGTAAATGAGTTTTTACAAAAAGCACTACCTGAATTGCAGTATACAAAGAGAGAAAAATATTCTTCCCAGTGAAAATACTTGTCAATATTCTCAATTGGATGGTAGTGTGTCAGATGTACATTTTATATCGTCATTTGTCCAATTTTCCTCCCAAAAGAAATTGTTCTCACCATCAAAATAGGAAGCCTATTTAAAATATTGCAGCAAAAATTGTCCCGCCCAAATCGATATGGCCTTAGCTCTGGTTATTGGGTCCTTGACACATTTTGTATGACATTTATAGATATTGATAATGCAACAAGTGCCAAGCAGCGAATTTGTCTCCTGTATGGACTGTGGGCTTGCCCTCTATGTTATAATATGACTCAGTGTTAGTGGTAAGGCTAATTATGCACAGTAATGCATCCAAACTGACATTTTAGTATGGCAGTGAATTGAAAAAAAAAGAAGAAGAAAAAAAACAGGAACATACATGTACCTAGCCAGTTTGACATGGTTTTCTTTGGAACAAAGTCCACCTTTTCATCTTGCATATACTATAATGTTGGCTGTACCAGTTCATGTCAAGGGCAGCTTTGATATTGTAAATAAGCCTGTTTTAATTGTTACCGCAAATCCCTTTATATTCACGGCATGGCGGTACTTTTATATTCACGTTTTCAAGGTCACTTCCGAACCGCACATTTATCATCACCACAAACAAATAATTCACTGAATTTCCTTCTTCTGCACCTGCTGCTTCCACGAACATATACTGATAATAGTTTTGTGAATATGCCCATTTTTCTCATACCACAAAATTTTACAGTACTCAATAGATTTGCTTGATTTGAATTCACCGGATCTATTTTTGAATCTGAGTCAGGTATAGGGCTCATGCGGGTATGAAGCGAAAGCGCAAACAGTGAAGAAAAAACATTTTTCTAACAGAAGGAGACATGAGCTTTGGGGGGAAGCATTTTCTTATTTGTGGATGACAAGAAAAAAACTGCCAAAGAGGAATTATATATATGATATAAATCACCAACATTTTCTCGTCAACGCCAGAGCTGATTTAATGTATATCCACATGCAGGTGACTGCCAGAATATTGAAAAGGTCAGATATTACAGAAAGGGGTTGAGAACAGAAGGGACTCCCAGAGAGCTTATGTCTTGGTCATATATTACAATCAGAATGTCAGCATTTGTGCAATAAATGCATTTTAGAAGGTGTCTTCATATGCTAGGCTTTATTTTCGTGAAATTGGGTTTCCTTCTCCATATATTTTATGGAGAATGGATGAGAATTGCTTTGCAGTGACATAATTTCTCTGAATATGAATATGAAAGTGATCCTGACCATACAGGGCTAGAAATCACTCTCCTTGGCCTGATACATCATGTTTTCCTTGTTAAATATTCTTCAGTGGCAAGTTTATACTGTTTGGTAGGGCCCAATTTTACCCAGGTCACACCTATATAATGGACAGCACACAGGTGTTCATAACGTGCGACTCCCACAAATTATTGATATCTTGAGAACAAATAACTTAATAAGGTCAGGTAAGGTAATAACACTAACAGGAAAGTAGATATCAAACTTCAAATTTTTTCCTGATAATATCAGTTAAATACTAGCATCTTGATACATTGACTGATGATGAAATGGTATTGTATTCAACATATGCAAATTTTTATGCAGTAATATCTGGTTAGGTCATACCTATTTCTGTTCTACAATGTTTATTTTGGATCCAGTTCAGAACTTCAGACAATGATTGTGAATCCAACTATGTCCAGATCCGGGCTTCCAATTCAGTTAGCCAAAAACTTGAAAATGGGAGGTTATTCACGGTCACCCTTTTACTTTTAGACTTCTCCATCCTATATTCTGACACATAGCTAGGGGTCAGTGGCCTTGGCTATGTGCAATATTGTTTTTTTATTGCATATTTGTTCAATAAAGTTTTGAAATGAAGTATGCCCCAAAATGATTCTAGGAAGAGGGCTTATTTCGAGCAGGTAATACATATATGAATTTTTCCTGTCAGAAGTTCTTGTTTTCATTTTTGGTGAAGGCATAATTTTGAAAATACTAACATTGCGTGTTAGAATGACCTCCCACCTAGTGGTATGTTTGTTTCGTTATTGTGCTGGTGCGTGGTCAGCTCAAAGTGTTTTTGCCAAACACTGTGTGACTAGTAAGCCTCAAAATACACTGGACTTTGATACAGCAACCATTTTTTTTACCAGGACACTTCAATAGTATGGCTGTTGTGGTGAACTGGTTCCTGTATGTTTTTATGTCATTTTGCGGTTTGCAAATATCCGTGGAATAAGTGTCTATACAGAGAGAGGTTTCAATAACTTCCGATTCACAACAATAGAATTCAAATTTGATTGACATGGTATAATTGAGTGTGTATAAAATGCAACCCTGGGAATGTTGTCTTGCTGCTACATTATAATGCCGCCTGGATTTTGCTATTTATAGGTAAACGGCCTACATACTGGCATCCATTGAGTACAGATTTTATGTTGTTTACCCCTGGAGAAATGACCTATTTACAGGAACAAACGCTACATGTAGGAATATGCATGTACAGAAGTCCCTAGATGGAAACAGGTGTCTTTTTCTACTAAAATGGTGGTATACGACTTGCATACAAATGCTGAATGTCATCCTCAGCAAAAGTACAGATGAAAAGGGCTTTCTATGTGGCTGAATTTCAATCCTTTGCTTCTTGGTAAATTTAGTACTGATTCTCACGGCAGTTAGCTACAGGTGAAAGGAAGGCGTAATGTTGCTGTTTACGTAGATCAACCTGGTCACCTGACTAGCCCCTTGACTCGAGTGAATAGACTGGCTGGCACTGGCTGAGACTGCCTTTATTCCAGCAGGATGCCTCATTGCAATACCTACTCATACATTCATGTATCCACAGATCTGTGTTCAGATTTTAGACAAAAGTTTTATTTTGCCATGTTTTGATTGCTTTCTAATTTTTTGCAGCTATTTACATCATTAGAGTCTGGCAGTACAGGGATCTCCCCAGAAATTTAGGACAGAATGGAGGAGGGTGCGAAATATCGGTAAATTTGACCAAAGAACCCTGGAAAAGGGTGTAAAAACACTAGTTTTGAAAATTAACAGGGTGGAGCTGAGATAAGGACTGGGTGGAGGAGCTCCACTGCTCCATTGTTTAGGGAGGTCCCTGCAGTACACTGTGATTTTTCAGTATCACACGTAATATTACATGATTATGTGGCCAAGTCAGGGATTTGTACATATCTGACTGTAAGGAGCAAAATCTCATTGATCTACTGATTCTATTTTTAGATCCAATCTGGTGTGATGACATGGCAAATCTTCTGGTAGACATCATTTCATTTCAACTTCATGTGATAAAATTGTAGTATACATTACAAGGGATCCGAATACACAACATTCTACTATATCATCATAAGTAGGAGTAGAATATGTATAGATTTTTTGCATAGACGTCATTTATTCAGTTCTTAGATTAATGTTCCAAGGCAATCTATTTTCACTAAATTCTCCTCTAGACCACATATGGTCACATGTTCATTTAGCCCATCTGGGCAGGGCTATGTACATCTTGCAGTATTGAAAGAGAAATGTGAAAATGTATGCTTTTCCTGTGATCCAGGCTGTCCTCTTGGCAGCTATATCTGCGGTATTAGAATTCAATCTGTCTTGTCCTCACCCGAAC
This sequence comes from Branchiostoma belcheri, assembly GCF_001625305.1. Lineage (NCBI taxonomy): Eukaryota > Metazoa > Chordata > Leptocardii > Amphioxiformes > Branchiostomatidae > Branchiostoma > Branchiostoma belcheri. The sequence goes on from NW_017804231.1 coordinate 881,917, forward strand.
CTCAATATGTACTGAACTAGCAATCTATACATGTAGTCACTTCCTCTACACCCAACTTCAGGCGTTCAATTTCAGGTCACAATGATGTACGGTGGTGGGTACTACTAGTGGTCGTGGGTTTGAAACGTTAACCCAGCTGCCAAGAGCTTTGTTTTATTATACGACCACGCCCACACCAAGGAGGGTAGAACTAGAATTCACAGGCAGTAGTATCAATCATTACATGGCAGGGCTTGAAATTCTGCAGGTAAAACTGGGGCTGTGCAGGTATTTCTGTTGTTTACCTGCATCTAACCCGCACTGGTCCATGTATAGGGTTTAGATACATGAAGATATATGTGGGTTTCATTAGCTGTATTGACTGATACCATCTATGAAGTGTAAAAGGAATAATGGCAAAGGTTTCTGAACAGTTTTAGTGTGATCCGTACATCCTAAATTCTGAGTGGTGCAGGTAAAACTTGTCTGGTGCAGGTAGATTTCAATGTTACAAGCACCAGTACAGGTATGCAGAAAAAGGATTTTGAGCCCTGACATTATAGAGTAGTTCTTGCACATTTTTAAGCTACTGAAGGGAAACAAACTGCTGGGGTGTGAAGGAAAGAGCTTGTATTGGCATTGACTGAAACTACATTATCTCATCCTGTGTCTGTGAATAATTAGGTTACGGTAATTGGTGGGCACCTTGAGACGAAGCCATGTCTATATCGCATCGCCATGAATATGTTTCAAAAACCCGTACTTTGATGAGACATATTGGTATGGTTGAATATTTCTTCAGTGGAGGATGTTGTCCATCAAATCAAAATACCATAGTTGATATGAAATACTTTGGGTTATTATTGTAGTTTATGCAGATCTATTTCAGAGATAATGCATTTGGGATACAGGGAAAAATGCTAAACCAGGGATTGAAATACTGCTGCATGCTTACACAACATTATGCAGGTAGAAATAAAGACTAAAGGCAAGCTATATAGGCATACTTTCTGTGAAATCTTCTCTCAAAAGGTTTGTATTGTATAAATATGGCCCTTTGTCCTTGAAAATACTTTACCCTTTTGTCCTTTGTGGACTATCATTGCAGGATTTCTGTCCTTAAAATTTCATTAGTGCACTCTTTTTCTTCATGCCAAATAGCCATTATTTTTTTCTCATCTGCTGTTGTCGTCCACACACTTGCAGTCTGGCTGTCAAAACTGTCTGAAATATCATTATCATGTGACTGCCATGTCTGCACATCCCCTGGGCAATCCTGTCCTTGACCTCTGTTGCCGACCCGCCCTTTGCAAGAGGCTGGATTTGAACCAAGTCCAACTACTAAAAGAAATCTCTCACGAACTTTGTTTTAACAACAGAGTAGCTACTAGCTAGGCTGAGAACACCTGGGGCACCCTATAAGGTGGAAGACGGGGTCCTAAAGCGGGTCTTCCTTCAAGGATTCCAGCAGGTGGCTGTGGCCTCTTTGAGGGGGCTACAGTGTTTGAAAATCCCACATAACAGCCGTGTATAGGGGGAAAATTTAAATCCTAACTGACAGCATACAAAATTAGAAACCCCACAAGCAGAACGTCGATCGTAATCTTTTCAACACATACAATTCTGGTTTGAAATGCTCCTCTGGAAATGCATGAAAATCCCTGAATACTAGTCAGCATCTATGCTACATACATGTATGAGTCATAACGCTTCTGCCTGAACTCAATGATACTCTCGGGTTGGCTATAAAAATATAATTATTTCTTGGCTTTGGGCAATATTCCTGTCAGCAATATACCTAGGATATAGACAGTGGCATTTGTGTAAATAACAACGGAGCATATTATTTTCATTTTTTGTATCATTTTTTCATTCTGTGTATTGGTTAAACTTTAACTGTAAATTGGTAAGTTGACATTTGGAACTGTACAAATCTTCATCCAAGGTTTTTTTAAGTGGTCCTTTGAATTCCCTTCATGTGTCTTATCTGTTATTGAGTCTGGAAGAACTGTGTCAGCGTTTGTATTTGCATCTTAAGATTTTTAAGCCCTCAAACCATGTAGACAGGAAATTATAGTTCAAACCACTTGTCAGCATCTTTACCAACCTAGATGCTGAGCGGTAGCTTTATTGATTCACTCTTTCAAAAGGTTTTGCCGAAAGAAGAAATTACATAGTCTTTCCATATCACTGACCTAGCTGAAATGTACATTAGCTTGTAATATATCTTTTATGCACTGTATTTGGATGTAAAAGACTGAAACACATTAATGTAGCTGCTTTTGCAGTATACCTAATAAGACATCAGTGATCAGTGAATGTTCTTTATGAATTTTATGATTCCTTATCAATATGTTTTACTACCAAAGTTTGCCATAGCATCTGTGATATTCTTGCTTTTTATGCCATTGTGTCAAACTCATAGTGCAAGAATTACTAAAACAGTTATTTAAGAAAAATTTCTAGGAATTTCTTGTCGCTTATTTGAATATTTCTTTTATTTTCTGTGGCAGGGATTTATTTTACTGAATGATGCTGGGGCCGAAGCCTGGCGGGAAGAAAGACATGAAGAAAGCTGCCAAGCCTGGTTCCAGCACCCCAGATCACAAGGGGGAAGACTCTTCCGCCTCAGAGGCCGAACCTGCAACCTCTTCACAGAAAAAGGTGAGAAATGATATAGATGAATGTGTGGTTGAAGCAGGCCTAGACTCTCCACCCAAAATGTCAGATGTAGATTATTACCAAGGATATGTGGTCTCTCGTATTAAATGTATTATTAGGTGACATAATCTTGCCATTTTTATCATACAGATGGAGCCTTAAAACATCTCTTCAAACACGTCAATTTTAATCTTTGTTGAAGGGCAAAGTGTGCGTAATTGAAGTAACCTAGGCACCAAGTAATGTTTGGATCACGGAAGATTATCCATAATGGACTTGATCTTTGCAATTCCTCATAGATAGTAAGAAAGTCAGGAATATTGTGTCAATCAAAAGCAGGTACTTTATTTTTTTTTGACAATTGGTCAACGTATTCATTTCCACCATTGTCATAATAGTAAATGACAGTTCAGTATGCTGAGGACAGTTTGTGACTTCTTATAATGTTTTATTCTTGGAATATCCAGACCGTCTCCTCAGATTTTATATTCTGTAGATCTATGGATGGAACATAAGAAATATGCCTGGAGACATAATTTCATGCACATCTGAAATGGTGCACCAAAAATAGTTTAATATGGTGAGCATGTTTAGGCTGGATATCTGGATATAATCTCCAACATTTTGACAACAAATGTTAGCTCTAAAAGGCTGGGGTATTAAAAAAAACATTATAACTTTTACTGAATAAGGGATGACCTAAAAATGTTAGTTATATCTGAGACAGAATGTGTTTGTTTGAGCTGAGGTTCATGTGCTGAACAGTGATAATTCCTCTCATGTTCTTGTCTTCCATAACAAAATTACTAAATGTTCTTAACATTATAATTAATAACTGGCTTCTATATTGTAGAAAAATCTTGGTTAACATTCTTTTGAAATAATATACTTTTGAGACTATCCCTATGGCAGCAGTATATAGGTATATCTCAGAATCATATCATATTGCAGCCATGTCTAGCTTCATAAATTTCAGCACGGACAGGTGTCTTGAATGATTCAATTTTGATCCAGAATTCTACCACCCAAAAACGGACTGTGTAAAACATTCAGTGCAAGACTGTTGTAGATTTGAAAATGTTGCACACACCTCAGACATATTCTGTATATGGATACATAATTCATAAGGAGTGCATTAGTGGAAGGAGACAGCAACATATCATCAAAGACAGTTGGGCAGGGTTCTTCTCCCCCAGGTATTCACAAAGACGTTATTTTTAGAAGCTGGATTGTTGCCTTGAGTGCTTGGTTGAATTTTGTTTCCGCTGCATTACTGACGAATTTAGAGATTGTTCTTCTATTTGGCATTTCAGGTGTGTAGCTACATGTAGTGAGGCAAATGCAAAGGGAAGTCATAATGAGATGCCAACATCATATTCTCTAAATTATATCACTCATTTCAAAATGTATGTGAACAAGTAGGTACGGAGAAAAATCCATTTCAAGCCCTGTAATAAGTATTAAGGAAGTAATTGTTTCCAGTCATTACGTAAAATTTTTGCACCAGGAATGAGAATTAAATCTTTGTGTGATTAACTTCCACATTCAACATTTATGCACTTATCTCCCATTTCTTGCATTTTTGGCTGGCGCTAAAACAGCCTACTCAAGGTGCACTCAGTTTGGGGCACCACCACAAAATATCAGAATGTAAGCAAACATGGCTGACAGCTGTTGTTTCCAGCTTTTAAATATACATTTTAGGCGTCATGTTTTGGCACTGAAAGGCACTTATTTGCAGTGGAGTAGGTTTGATTAAACTTACTTTGTAAGAAAATGACGATAAAATTAATGTTTTTGTATCGTCCTAATGTTACACAATGCAGCTTTAAGGTTTTTGATAACACTGAATTTCGTACCAGGATAGCATTGGCCATTATCATTTTAAAATAGTCACTAAGTGTATAGAAAGTCTGTTACATTTTGGTGAACATGAAAATGCCTTTTACACAAACCTGATTTGCCATGATGTATGAAAGGTTACATGTAGGGAACTGCATGTAATGTAATCATTGTGTAATTGTATCTATCTGATGGACTAATTAGGACCAGTTAACGAAGTATGGTACATAATGAGGAACCTTGCATATATCTTTATGCATGAAAAGACAGAGATAAGAATATTTTGTTGTTGCTAAGGAAATATTAGCATGGTTTGTAATTCTAGTGGAAATATTGCTAAAGATCAGTGTTCTAAAGAAGTGTCCCTTTTTCTACATCAATGAGCTGTCTAACCCAATTGCACGCTAATGTGTACCAAGACGTCAGCCTTTATTTTATCAACAGGCCTATTGACAATAAAACTGGGTCATTTACGCAGAATTTATGGCCTCGCAAAGAAGTAAGGGACAGAATTTGGGCCATGTTTTGCAAAGTATAGCACAGTGTTATTCTAGAAGATACTTACATTTATGAGCTTGTGCTCATGCATAATGGCAATGGTAGTGTAATAATTTAACAAAAATCCTGTTTTATCTCAAAACGGGGCTTGAAATTCTATTTTTCTTGCAATATGTACCTAGCCTACTCTTTTTCATTTGTTACGTGTCCTTGCTTGATATTTCTTATTGCAGCCTTGAAACTGATCCTCCAAGCAATAACTGTTTGTGGACGGAGGTAAATTTTACGGGAGGCAACTGCACATTATAAAAACTAACCTGCCCTCATGACATGTATATTGGAAAACTAATTCCAGCTGGCACACTGTAATAGCTTTCTCCTTCTCCCGTAATTTGCATGGTCATGTGTGTCTCCAAGCAAACATTATTGATTCATACCCTGGGCTGCTGTTTAATTTCCTGTCTTCATTCCGGCTGTTTTTAGGAGAAGCCGTCGTCGTCCAAGTCTCATGGTTCATCACGTGGGGAGAGCAAGGCCACGAAACGAAAGCTGTTCATGGTGTCCAACATACTGGATGAAGGTGACGGTTAGTAGTCTCTGACATACATTCTTTTATGATATAATCCTATTGTATAAGGCCTAGGAAAAATAAATGTATTTCAGCCCTGAAAAGTCTATTGTCAGTAGCAAAAATCCCTACCTTTAGTAAAGGTAAGGATTTTTGTTAGATTCCAGCTAAAATGATCCAACAATGAATAACAATATATCGGGACTGTCTCAAAGACCCGTCCACCTGTTAGCTTGTTGACAAATATTTCATCTGATTTACTGAATAATGTACTGAATGCTTTTGAAAATTCATTTAATGACGTTTCGGACTTCAGAGGGTTTGAAATTCAGATGTCTGATCGAACATGTTATAGCCTTACCAGCAGCCAATCAAAAAAAGGCTAGGTTGGTGGGTTTTTGCTAGGGTCAGCTGGGAAGCTAGCCTGGGTACCATCCTACTTGTATGCCGGGGCTCCCACACTCGCTTCCCTAAGTAGGATGGTACCCAGGCTACTGGGAAGCCAGAAACACAACATTTTTTCCTAGGCCTAACAAGGAATCATGGCCAATGCACTTCTATAAAATTAGATTTTGGAAACATATTTGCCATGCCCAGATTTCACATTGGGACGGTCACTGTGAAACTGCTAAAATAATCCTGCCATTAATTTCTGGCAGCAGTTCTAGCTATTTCAATTCAGTAGAAAAATGGAGAAATTCAGACCAGTAAAATTGATAATCTTATGTTGGATTCATGTCATTTCCCTCAACATTCACATAGAAACATGATAGATATACAATATGTGGGTGGAAGCACTAAGTGTATCCTGAGATGTTGACGGAAATAGTCTCCCTTGTAAATGATGCAAGCAGTTTTTGTTAGCCGGAATATCGCTCTTATGGCCAGGATTAATTTTTAACAAGCATCCTTTTTTATACTTTATAGTGAATTTTGAAAAATGCAGCTGAAAAGCTGACTGCATATATGCTATATCTTGTCTGTCAGCTTTTTTCTTGCAGTCTTGTAATCATTTTTTGGATGTCAGCAGTTTCTAACAAGCAAGTCAGTAAATACATACTGAATGGTTCTCATTGATAGTGCTCTCATAACAAGGAAGGATTGCCTGCCAGCTTGCTCAAAGTAATCACTATAGGGGTCACAGGGAGGACATAGCCTCTCTTGACAAAAGGTATTGTAGGCAGAACACCTGGCCAGCTGTTGACAAAAGACACGAAGGCACACAGTATAGGGCGATATGATTGCAGCTGGAATTAGGTTACCATAGAGTGTGTAGAGTCTACTTAAACAGGGCCGAGTCATTATGGAGAGTTGTTGAGGGAAATTTTTATCACGTTAGCTGTCACAGAATAAACATTAAGTATTGGGAGAGATGAAGGGCATGTGTTAAGAAATGGCAGTTATATCAGACAGAATAGTCCTTTATTTTGCCACGTCAACATTGCATTGGAATTGTCATGAAATAAGCAAAAATATACAGTGATTTTACACAATATATTTGCAGGCAATTCGAAATAAGAAAAAGAGAGATGTTAAAACTGCACAAAAGCCATCAAAAGGCCATATTGCACTTGTAGTTGAGAAATCTAGATTAAGAGTCTTGCAACTGATGTGTGCTAAACAACCACATTAGCCAGTTTGGAGCCCTGAAAGCTTTTAGAGACGGCAGCGCACAGGAAGCAAGCCATGACTACTATTATGTTCACGCACTCAGCTTGGCTTCTGATGCACTAATGGAGATACAGAGGGCCATTTACTCAAGAAACTGGAAAAAAAAACTGTCCAAGCATAGTGTGTAGCCCTAAGTAGAAGGCTTCGATGGGCTTTTCTATTCTTCTTAGTTGCCTGTTGCACATGTGTACGTGATCAGATTTGATGGCACAGGTCCATCAGGGCTGGTGCAAAAATGATGTGGAAAGGACCAGCAAGCCAAGATGATAGCGCATTGTCAGAATATTGAATGCTAGAGAAATTCAGTGTTAATTTATACCCAAATTCGGAGGCAATTATGGAATAGTTTGGCTCAGAATTGCATGATATGCAAACCACAAGGCATTGATTTTCATTGCATGGTCAGATCAATGATCAGAGAATGACAAGCCAATCCAATATAGTAGATTCCTTTCTATGCATCTTTAGTGTTACTCTTTTTGTCTGTCAGAAGAGTAGGTTTTATTCTATCTGTAGGACTAGCACATATATTCAAAACGTTCTTTTATTCCACGATACCGAAATCAGTTATGGTTTTATAAGGTCAAGTGGATTTTGGAGTGATATATACTGTTATAAAATTGCATGAATTATGTTTAATGCAGACGCAAGCATTCATGTACACAAACACAAACTTACACAGGTTAAAAACACTTCCATCCCCTTTTTTCCTATTTAATTTCTCAGAACATATAAGCAATCTCAGCCGAGTGTTGGACAGCTGGATGGTCTATTAATTTTGTCCACTTGTCGCTGGACAAACACATGGCCAGATGGGGACCTGAGTAGATTTATGTAAGAAAAACGGTGGCTCCCATGGTAGCAGGATACAAACAGGTATCATTTCATTTCTGAAGAGATTATAGGCTCATCAGTGTTTCCCACATTTCACACACAGCAGAAAAGAAGACTCCAGAAAGAAAGCGAAAGAAGACGGGTGACGATGCGTCCGCTAGCACGCCGTCTCGACCCATCCCCCTCTCGGAACGTCAGCAGCTCGCGCTCATTATGCAGATGACGGCCGCGGAATCTGGGTCACCAGGTAGGAATGGTTGGTTAAAACTCCTACTAACTTCTACTCTCTAATAGCTTAAAAGGTACTATATGAGTATGAAAGCACTTAACAGCTTTACCTCTTAGCTTAAAAGCTACTTATAAGTTACAAGAGCCAGTAACTTACATTTACCAGTTATTCTTGTTTATTTTTACCATGAGTGGCTGAGAGCTTCCTGTGAAAACAGTTTCTGGCTTTTACTTTTAACAGTTGTGAAAACTGTGAATATAAAAGTACTGTGAAAAAAATCAGGAATTATAGTATGCTGTATTATCCCCAGGGCCAAGTTCACACCAAGCTATTGTTGACTCCTCGGCAATCTTGCCCCTCAATATCTGTAATGAAACTGGGATGAGGCAATAAAGTGGTTTATGAGGGCCAAGTTTACTCGTAATTCTCTGCCTGTGGTGCTCTGTAAAAGTACATTGTAGTAGCCCCAGGGCCAAGTTCCTTGCCCCTCAATATCTATTATGAAACTGGGATGAGGCTATGAAGGGGTTTATGAGGGCCGAGTTTACTCGTAATTCTCAGCCTGTGGTGCTCTCCTCGTCCCCAGGCTCGCCCTCCGGCGCCAGTAACGACAGAAGATCCTCGGAGCCAAGCAGTGCCAAGAAGAAGAACGACAAGGTCAACAAGCGCAACGAGCGCGGGGAGACGCCGCTGCACATGGCCGCCATCAAGGGAGACGCAGACCTGCTCAGGCAGCTCATCAAGCAGGGGGCGGAGGTCAATGCCAAGGACTTCGCCGGTAAGATTGGCTCCCTTCAGCATCGACTTATTGATCTGGTCTTCTCGTGGAGACTCTTTGGTGCCAGAATTAACCATTACTCATGCAACAGTAGTGAGATGGTGATTCGGCAATGCTATAAATTCACACCAAGAATGTAGCTTTGAAATAGATGTTTGCTTATATATTGGTGAAGGTTAAACATCCAGGTAAACAATACTCATAGAAAATTCAAACTCTGCATGTATGCTCCTTCTCAAAATCTGAGTTTGCAGGTAATTTTCAGTATTTCCTGCACCAGTGAAGGTATGCAGAAAAAAGGATATCGAGTCCTGGTTGGGGGTAAGGGACAGTGTTGTCAGAGAAGCAAAATGTTACGATCTTCCAGCCCAACATCTGATTGGAAATTCCTTTATACCATCACTGAAAACACAAACCAGGATACTTCCTAGAAAAAAAGTCAGTTTCTTGTTTAACTGAACATAGCGATTGTTATCATGTTTTGTTAGGCTGGACGCCACTACATGAGGCGTGTAACCACGGTTACTACGAAGTTGCCAAGATGCTTCTGCAGGCAGGAGCCAACGTCAACACGCAGGGGCTGGACGATGACACGCCCCTGCACGACGCGGCCAGTAACGGCCATCCACATGTGAGTATAGCTGTACAGTGTGGAGTCTCTTGTGCTATGATGGGAGGGAGTGGGGTAGGCAAGAACAAATAAAGTTGTGTTTCCTGTTTCCCAACCGACACTAGAAAAAAACTGCTGACCCTAGCCTTTTTTGTGTGGAAAAAGTAAGATCTTCGGTAAGGAAAACTAGTTCTAGATATTGATTTCAAAACAGCCACAGATGATTTTCTAATGGCCAACCTTCCTTGAAACAAAACCTACAACAAAGCCCTTGAGTAGTGATTTGTATGCCCATGCCGCACACTAAAAAAAAAACACCACTTTCCTCTGTTACTGCTGTGCTTTCTCAGCCCCATTTCCAAATTGTAATGCAGGAGATGGTCTGTAACTTATGTAAATCCCTTTGTAAAGTTCTCTATGGACTTTTGTTACCTCAATGCTATTTTGAAAGTCTGCTGGCATACTGTCGTGGTAAAGGATTTTGAAATCAGGGATTGTATCTGTAACTGTGGTAGCCGGAGGGGTTTGAGAGGCTTACTAGAATATCCTTAACTGTGCTGGCTGTGTGAGATGATATGCACTGTAAATGTCAGCATGTTTTTATCAGAAAGCTGCATTTTACTAGGTGGTGCGGGCTTGTATTGCTGTGAAAATCCCTTTGTCACGTGTAGAAATTTGTGAATGGGTCCAGGAAGGGGGAGAGATATATTTGTTATTTTAGATAAGATTTGTTCTTGCAGCTTTAAATTGCACATTTAACAGCCTTTGAAAAAGCAATATCTACTTCTAGAAAATCAGTGCCACTATAAAAGGAGTACTTCAATGCATTGCTGTGGTGAAATTGAAAGCAGTTTGTAGTCACTGCATTGACTGTTAACACCTATGAAGTGTAAAATAGATAATGGCGATGGTTTCTGAATAGTTTTTAGTGTGGTCCATACTTCTCAAAGTCTGAGTGGTGCAGGTAAAATTTGTATGGTGCAGGTATTACTGTAATTTTCTTTGTCACTTGCACTAGTACACGTATGATGATAAAACCATTTCGAGCCCTAAAAGACCTCAGATTAACTAGGCCTGTGTTTTCGGTTCTGACCTCAGCAGATAGTGGAGCTCCTGCTGAAGCACGGGGCGGACCCCCTCCAGGCCAACACCAAGGGGAAGACTCCCATAGACGTGGCGGAGAACGAGACCGTGGAGAGGCTACTGAAGAGCGAGACCATCGCATCCAGTAGTGACTCGTCGGACAGCCTGGACGTCAAGTCGCCCACGTCGCCTGAGAGCCTGGCTTCACTCAACGATGAAACACCAGCAGGGAAGAAGTCAGGAGATAGGGAGAGAAAGCATGCAGAAGGCAATGGTAGGTATCTGTCAATTGTCATCTGATCTGCCCATCTTGCAAGCTTGTGTTTGTTTTAAAACTCACACTTACATGTAAGCAATTAATGTTATTACAAAATACATGTATGAGTGTTAGAAATACTCACCTGCATTTCGCAGATACATTTATTATAGTGAGTTTTGTAGAGATCTTGTGTCTATATAGATTGTGGGCAAAGTGTGACTGTTTCTTATCTCTGTTACAGAGTTTGCAGCAGAAGAACTGGAACACGGTGGCGCCACCAAACCTAAGGAAACAGCAGAAAGACACAGACATCCTTCCAAGGGGGAGTTCAGCAAGAGTCCAGCCAGGTGTTCCACAAAAAGTCCAAGCAATATCTTCGAAAAAATTGAAAAAATCAGTGCCATTAAGAAGGAGGCAGACAGAAGGTTTGCCTTTGAGAGCAGCGACTCGGACAGAAGTCGATCCAGCACCCCGGAAATAAGACTCAGTCGGCTTCCCAAACCAAGGGAAGATGGCAAGGACAAGACACCCAGGGACAAAGTTAAGGTTCTGAAAACATACTCAAGGAGTAGCGAGAGTAGGAAAGATCAGGAAACAGTGGAAAGAACTGAAGACATTGCGAAGCCTTCTCAAGTAGAGGCCGAGGTTAGCGAAAAGCACAGACACAAGCAGACACTGCCAGAAAGACACTTTGAGTCAGACTCTGAAATGGAGGTCAGTAGTGTATCCAGCAGTGTCTCAAGAGAGGAAAGTGTCGAGAGGAAAGAGAGCAAGAAAGAGTCAAAAAAGGAAGCCAAGCTGTATTCTGATAGCAACATCAAAACTCCCAAGTTGGACGGGAAACATCATGATAAGGGAATGAAAAGGAAAAGAGAAGAAGATGCAACAAGCAGTGTTGGGAGTAGTAGTACATCTTGTGAAACCAAAGAAAAACCAAGCTCAGAAGTAAAAGTGAAGCATAAACACTTAGCAAAACGGTCAGGAATCCCCGGCACAATGCCCGATGGAACGTTGAAAAAGAAAATCAAGGGGGACAAAAACCGTGACAGCGAGAAAAGGGAGAAGCCTAAGCATGCCAACTTGGAAGGGAAGAAATCTGATGAGAGGAGAACTAAGGATCTGGAAGGGAGGTCTGAGATGCGGAAGGAGAAGGAAAATGAGGGAAAGAATTCTCCGCAGGGAGGCGAGATTCGAAGGCATTCCCTGCCAGACTTGTCATCTTCCACGAAAAAGGAGAAGCTAAAAGAACTAAAAAAGATGGCAAGCTTGGACAAGGCAGAGGAAGGGGTGTTTGGCAGGATGCTTCACTCTTCTCATTCTAAGTCCAAGGGCGACGAGACCAAAGTCAAAGCAGAAACCTCAAGATCAGATGGACATGAGGCGGGGACAGAAAAAGCAAGTGAGAAGCACTCAAAGAGTGAGAAGGCTGAAAAGAAGTTGGACAGTCAGGAAAGACATTCAAAGTCGGACAAGGTAGAGGCAAAAGTACACAAAGGTGAGAGATCAGAGGGCAAGATTTCCAAAGGGGAAAGGTCAGAGGACAAGAGTTCAAAGGTTGACAGGTCAGAAGAGAAGAGGTTAAAACTAGAAAAGGCAGAGAAAAGACACAAAAGCGAGCACAAGAGTAAGGAGAAAGGAGAACACTCTCAGAAAGTTCCACACACAAATTCCAAGAGTGATTCCATCCAAACGAATTCAAAGTCTGACAGCGGAAAGCACAAGCGCAAAGAGGAACAGAAGCACCACAAAATTAAGTCTGAATCATCCCACTCCTCTGACCAAACTAAAGTCGCTAAACACAAATCGGACAAACTGAAACCTGTCAATTTGGAAAGAATGAAAAGCAGCAGCTCGGAATCTCTCCAGTCATCGACGTCCTCGGAAGTCAAGTCAGAGAAACATTCACCAAAGACAGAGAAACTGAAGTTGGAGAAGCACAAGGCTGAACTGAAAGCTGCCACTCTGGACAGACTAAAGAGTAGCAGTTCTGAGTCCCTTCAGTCTACAGACAGTTTCAAGGGTGATAGACAGAAGATAAAGCACCATGAAGGGAAGGGAGACGGAGGAAAGGGTTCTCCGCAGGTTGAGAGGACAAGTATGGACAGCCCGAAGGTTCATAGGGCACAGGAGAAGTCTGTGAGGAGTGATTCGTGCAACAGCGAGAGGTCTGGAATTGAGAGTCCTGCGACGGACAAGCCGAGGGAGAAAATCAAGTCTCACAAAGGGGAGAAAAGTGGCCACGGCCATGAGAGTCCGCGTACGGATAAGCACAGGGAGAAGGAGAGACATAGAAGTGGGTCGTCAAAGGAGAGCCCTGTGAAAGACAGAATGAAAGAGAAGCACAGGACAGAGCATGGGAAGGAGGCAAAGAAGGGAGCAGAGAGTCCAAGGGACGACAAATTGTTCCCGTGGAAAACAGACCGCAGTGGGTTGGACAGCCCCAAACGGGACAAGTCGAAGCTAGACGTCACAAACAAAGTTGACGGCAGCAAGGTGAAGGAAGTAACCAAGGTCAAGCATAACTCAAAAGGCGAGAAAGTCAAGTTGGAAGGCTCAAAGAGACTGGAGAGCAAGCCCCACTCACACAATCAGGATCTATTCAAACCAGACAAAGCAAGTATCGTCAAACCTGAAAAGCTCAAAACCTTTGATCTCTTTGAGGGAGAAATAACAGACAAGGCCAAGCACCTAAAGATTGTAAGAATTCCAAAGATCAAAAAGGATTCCGACAAAGGTGACTCCCTAAGGCCCGACAAGATAAAGGAGGGTGTCAAGCATGAGCTAGCAGCAAAGTCAGAACATCACAAGACTGACAAGGAAAAGCTAGCTCTGAAAGCTGAGAAGTCCAGAGGAGAGGGTGAGAGGAAAGAAAGGGTTAAACTGGATGGTAAAGACTCTCACGGTGATGGAACGTAAGCCACACAAGATCAAGTCAGAAAAGCACAAGGGAGAGAGTTCCAAGCACATCTCAAGCAAATCAAAATCGGACAAGGAGAGATTGAAAGTGAAGGAGAAGAGACCAGAATCGAGTACTAGTGTAACTCCAGAGACACCAGAAAAGGAGAAACCTGCAGTTCCTCAGAAGGAGGAACGACCAACCCTCTCCTTCCCTGCCATCCCTTCATACTTAAGAGAAGAACCAGAGACGATGAAGGAGAAGTACATCAAGGTTCTCCCAAGACAGAATCAATCGTGACTCTTGAAGCAGACTTGAGTGAGAAGCCTTTGCCCGAGAGGAGCTCTTTAGAGTCTAAGGACTCAGAAGACAAGTTTGTCGAGCCCTACAATAAGTCTCCTTTGGGAAGGGCAGAAATCAAGGAGACAACTCTACAGCTCACTCCATCGGTCAGCCTGAGTCCATCGGTAAGCTTCTCCACTGCTACAACCTCCAGTACAGTTCCGAAGGCAAGCATAACAAACAGTGAGCACTGTGATCTCTCCAGTCACTGTTACAACAACGACAGTCTCCTACACAGCGAGTACTGCGGTATCGTCAACTTCTGTTACTGTGTCATCGTCATCCACGACTTCCTCACCAAGCCCTGTGGTTAGACCTCCTGTAGTCACGTCAGCCAACGTGACCAGTACGTTTAGCTCGCAGACCGTAGCCACCACGTCCGTGCCGGTCATGACGTCCCCCGCGCTGGCCACGACGACCACCAGCAGCACGATGACGTTCACGTCCTCCAAGCCGCAGGGAGTGATCGCCGGTCCCGTCGTCACCCAAGCCAGTTCCCCCGCCAACGCAGACTACCTGAAGTCCCTGCTTCTCAAGCCAAAGGTGTCGCAGATGATCGTGTCGGAGAGGCCAAAGGTACGCGACCCAGAACCAACGGTGTCGACAACCGTAGAGGAAAGCAAGCCTGCCTCTCGAGAGGAACCGTCAACGGCTGTGAAGGAAATGACCGTCACAACCACGCCTGTGGTAGAACCACCCGCAGAGAAGGAGAAAGTAGTAACACCCTCAAACCTGCTGCAAGTAAAAGAGACCTTGCCCAAGTCACAGCCAACTCAAGGAGGGGGAGCTTTGTCCAACGACAGTGGTCCAGCGAGGAGTACAACCCCTCAGGCTTCTATACCTGTGCATGTCATCACCCCAACTCCATCCAGTAAACCTGCAGAACCAGAAAAGTCAACACAGGAAATTCCAGCTCCTACTCCTGCAACTTTGCCAAGGAAAGAAGAGTCCCCTATTCTGCCTATCCCTCCTATAGGCATGGTTGTATCGACGTCTGTAACAGTTAGTACTCCATCTATCACAGTTCAAGGCAAGCCAGAAGTCAAAATGATAACAGCTGATATCCAGCTTGCAGCAACTAAAGAATCTATAGGAGAACCAGCCACCACTGAAGCTAAAACAGTACCTCCTGGTCCTTCTGAGGTATTCATTTCAACATCATCCAGCGTCACCACTCTACCTGTCATCGTGACCAGCATAGAACTCATGGAGACGACTGTCGTAACGACGGTCTGCGTGGAAACCAGCAGCAGCACCAACACCAGCGTAGCTCTACCGGGACCCGGGCAGCCAGCTTTCAGCGTAGCACAGCCTGCAGCTAGCCTCATTCGTCCACCGGCAACCTCCAGTCCCAGCGTCAAGCAAGAGGAAGACAGCGAACAGAAACCGCAGAGAATAACGCGATCCATGAGATCGACATCCTCCCAAGCCTCCACCCCTCCCATCCCTGCAGAGAAGCTCATCCTACAACAAGAAGATTCCAACTCACAGATGAGCACGGGCCCCATCAAGGTGGAAGGACAGGCCGCGTCGGTGGAAGACAGCCTGGAAAACGTCCACCCCTTCAGAAGGAAAGTTCTCAAGGTGAAGAACATCGCGTCGCTGGACGAGCCGTACGTACGCCCCCGCCCGGAGAAGCCCAACCCGTACTGGGAGTACCTGAACATCAGGAAGGTCATCCTGGAGCGCAGGCAGAACATGTCGGTGGTTATACCCAAGCCCCCGCAGTGCTTCGACGAGTACTTACTGTACCAGTGTTCCTACTTGCTACACAGCAGCCCAGCCAAGAGTCTCATCATCCCCATGGTAAGGATACGTTAGAAATTTTTGAGGCCTAGGAAAAAAATCTTGTGTTTCCTGTCATCAAATTGCATTCACAGACATGAATCTAACAAGTAGGAACATAGAAACCAATACAGTAGTTGATTCAAAATACTAAACCGTGTATTGAATAACCAATGTTTTGCTGTTCCCAACCAACAGTACACTCCCCCCGCCTCCCTTCCTGAGGAGATGACAGACCTGTTTGTGGAACAGGAGAAGGCCAGACACAAGATCCGACTGGAGCACTACCTGGAAAGGGTAAGTTCCTGACAAGTTGACTTGTCCAACTGTATTTGATCTATGGCTTGTTTTTTCCTTCTGTTAGGCTTATATGTAGATATTAATGTGCAATAAAAATTAAAAAAAATGTATGATCCTCCCCAGGAAAAGCTGATCATGTCGTGTGAACAAGAGATCCTGAGGGTTCACTGTCGTGCTGCGCGTGCCCACGCCAACCAGAGCGTGCCGTTTAGCGCGTGTAAGATCCTACTGGACGAGGAGGTGTACAACGTGCCCCCGGAACAGCGTACCGAGGACAAGCCGCAGGGTAGGGACAGGTTCACCGCCAGACAGTTCCACTCCTGGTTACAAGATGTGGACGAGAAATACGAGGCAGCCAAGGTATAGGCTACTGCTACATGATTTTGTTTGCAAGTTGCAAAAGGTCTTTGCATTTTGAGGGGCAAATTTTGCTGGTAGACTAAGCTTAGTTTAATGACATATCTTTACTCGCCGATTTTTGTCCGTCACGAGAAGCAAAATTATGTGACAGAAAATTGGATGCTGGCTAGAAGACTGCCCAGTGTCTCTTTTCCAAAATGCTGCATGCACTGAATGCTGCTTTGTCTGAATATTGTTCTTCTCTTCCTAACCCACCCAGAACTGCCTGCTCCTGCGTCACCACCATGAAGCCACGTCTCTCCAGGCCGTCCAGAAGATGGAGTGGCAGCTACGGCTACAGGACCTCGGCTACAAGGACGCCAAGTCCCTCACCGACATCAGCGACTTCTACGTTCCCATGGTTACAGTCAGCGAGGACTTCGACCTTCTTCCAGCATGAGATTGAATCACTGGACACTCAGTATACAGAACTCAAAAGCCCTCTTGCAGGCGTCTGGAGTACTGCAGTGATATGGTAGTTTTGGCTCAAGAAGCCAGATGTGTTCAGCTACATGGGTTACGGTAATGTGTAGCTATTGCCCAAAGTACAACTTCAGTGGGTATCTCGTAAACAGCAAGCCGTTGGTGTTTAAGGGCAGACGCAAAACACCAAAATGTTAACCTAGTATAGATACAGGACTGCGTGCAAGGTCTGTGGTATGAATTTTTTTAACAGAGAAGAATCGGATTTTGTACATCACAAATATGCCAGTAATCTGCACATAGAAGTTACAGAAATTACAACACTGTTGTGTACGAGATGTAGGTAACGTCGAGTGGCTATGTAAAGTCGTCTACAGTTCAGTACTATGAGGACATGAGAGTTTGTGCAAATCTGCCATACAAGACAGAATGCACGCAAAAGATTGACGAATAGCTAGTTCAGATAGGGCTGATTTTAACCGCAACATTACAGGTGTTGCCAAATAGCTTGTGTAGTGGTTAGTGTAGTCCTCAAATTACAACCTCAGAGTACGATGTTTGTTTTAGTGGTAATGAGCGTGTAGTGATGCCTCCTTGCTGCTTTAATGAGAACTGCAGGTTTTTATCCATACTAGTATGTTCTGTCTATCATTCATGCCCCTTTGATAACAAATCCTGTAATTCTGAGTCTTTCTACCTCTGTTGAATTGGTAATCTGTGTCCATTTAATGTGAAGGTAAGAGAAGTCAGATTTGTTTTTTGGCATCGAAGAAACAATGGAAAAATAACCACTCATTCCTGTGTACTTGCAAAAAGATGCAAAAGAAAAGCTGCAGCTTGTCTTTGATTGGTGAATATCTTCCACGAATAAGTGAGCTGCAATGTCTGTGATATGTTGTGTTATGTACATAGTGTACATATAGATTGGATGAGTAGGGGTATTATATATTTTTTCCTTGATCACACTGTTGAGCAGGTTGTGTATATATACGTATGCGATATCTATAGTTGGAGTTTGTTAAAAGTACACTGTTGAAGACCCACCACACAAATTGTTGTGTGATCTGTACTTCCTGTGTTTTACACTTGTCCTAGGTACATTCCACCTATGTGTACTTGTGTAGTAGTAGTAGTAGTGCAGATTGTCTTAAGCAGTTAAATGGTACAGATAATAGCTGCCATGCTTCAAAGGTTAAAATAGTGCACTGTAATTTTCACCATCTCTACATGTAATGTTGTACTACCCTTTGTACTGTGTATATAGCACAGTAGTGAATCGATATTGCCAAGTTTTATTTTTGTACTGCCATGATCTGACAGAGCTCACCACAAAAAATTGACTTCTGGCTCAGATACAATTCCTGAACCATTGTACATGTATTTATTCCCAAAGTAAGATAGCATTCGTATGATGATCCTTCTGTTGGTAAGTGGTAAATAAATAACTCCTACTGTTGTCTATGCGGGCAAGCTGAAGCTACAGAACATGTTCTGTTTGTTGGATAGTACTATTGTGTGTATAAGGTCAGGAGTTGCAAAACTAGCAGTACAAGGCAACTGACTTCTACCTTTCTGTTCATCCTTTGGTGTGTAAATAAAGGAGTCACTAGTTTCTAACATTGGCTTTGTCCTGTCTCGTGTATTAAACATAGTACTGTAATTCCTGATTTTTTTCATGGTACTTTTTTTATGTTCACAGTTTTCGTGGTCACCTTATCGTTACTGTTAACAAATAATTTGCTGACTTTCTTTTTTCTGCACCAGCCTGTGAACATATTGTTCTGTGAACACCTCTGTTTTTCTCAGACCACAAACTTTTGCTACCATGAACATAAAGTGAATTACATGTACAGTAATACAACATTGGTAGACAACCAAGAAATACACCACACCACCAGTTCAGATACCGCTTTTAATATCTGATGTTCATCACAATGAATAATTGAAGGATATTCTCACAGAAGTGAGCACAATAACTACAGTTTTCACACATGTTGGATAGTTGTCTGGTGTTATGTACAGAGATAGCTGTGCAGCACGATGTTTCCCTTACAAGTCGTCCCGCACACCGAAGCCGGGTCCAGTCGGCGGCGTTGTAAGACTGGTGAGTCCTGAGAGTGGTTCCGCCGCAAAACGGCCATTCCTTTAAGGAAAAGGCAAAGAAAAATCTGTTTTATACATGTAGCTGTCACTCTAACTTGCAGATATACAGTATGGATGGTGGGCAAAACAAGAAAATGAAGGTATATTTTATATGCATGTACCTGGGCCCAGCTTTTGGTGTCTTCCCTGCCTTCAAATCATCCAGTATTTCCTCTATATCTGCTGCTGTCAGATCCTCCTATACAGGTACATGAAACAAGCACCAATGTCAGCATATGATGAATTTCACCATTAAACAACAGACACTCAAGAACAAAGATAAAGGCTAAGTGCAGGTCATCTCGTCTCGTACAGCTGCATCTATAGTATACTAGTACTAATACATGTATGTACAAGTTTAATGTCTGGCTTCTAAAAAAGGGAATATTCAGCACACTTACGTAGTAGTTATCGTTGATCTGGACCATGGGTGCGTTAACACAGGCTCCCAGGCACTCCACTTCTATCAGGGTAAACATGTTGTCTTTGGTGGTCTCTCCAACATTGATTCCTGACAGTCAACCACCAAAACACATATTATTAAAGTTTTCTTGGGGATATGATTCTGAAACCATTACTACAATCACAAATCACTGAATCAGAGATAATACATAATAACTACAGCATGCATTCCAATACACTCAAAAGTCCTATACAGACTAGAGTTTATCTTTTTTCATACTGCTAAGCAGATTTCACATGTGTTAAGTAGTAAGTTACTGGAACATATCATAGGGAAAGAAGAGGATAGAACAGTACAATGTAGTTTAACCTACCTAGCTTCTTTTTGATGGCTTCCAGGATGACATCAGAACCGACGCCCCCTAGGTTACAGGGAGTGGTAGTGCAGATCTGCACATGGTACTTCCCTACTGGCTTCCTGAAACATAACACCAAACATCAGATATTAGTGACTTTGCTACAGTATAAGTCAGTATTACATATGCATATTTTTCTGTTTATATGGTAGAGACTGTTATCAATATTCAGAACAGACTGGCCTACACAGACTGGCCCACACAACAATAATGTGTGAAGGTATGTAATCTCTGAACTCCCTTTAACAATGTATTTACCTGTTAAACATGGTGTAGAAAGTAGCCACCTCATACACTCTCATTCTGGGCATCTTCAGGATCTCTGCTACCTTGTTCATGGCAGACAGGGGAACCCAGCCTAGAAAAATAAATACAAATTTACATATTATATCAGTAATCAACTCTATAATGTTACGTAACATTTCTACTGCCACCAACTTTGTAGGGACAAGCAACAAATGCCATGGACAGCACATGTGTGATTTACAGTACCTCGACTGCAGCCTGACTGAAAGATACTGATAGATGAATGAATCCACTCGACTTCATCCAAAATTTTTGTACTAATGTTTCCAAGTTGCCCCTACCATGTTGTCTCTGAGCCAGGTCCAGTACAGGGATGACAGCAGCAGCCTCATGTCCCACTGGGTAGTTGTTTATAATCAGCTGCACTCTCTGGTATGTAAAAAAAAAGACATTCAACAATGGCAAACAACAAAGTTAGCAGTCATTACAACAGTGACATTTAATCCTTATATAGTTTTTTGTTCTTCTGTCACATGGCTTGTACGGAATCGATGCCATTGTTTTTAACATCAAAACACTTGACATGACAATACATAAATTTATGTGTGAGCAAGGAGGTTAAAAACCTTGGTGTGAGTGTATGCTGTACTTTTGACTGTATGCGTCAAGCTTTGGGATCAGAAGCCCCATGAGGCCATCACCCCCCTGTGAATGGGGATGCTGACGTTCAACTTCGACTTTGAAGGACTACCAAGGTATCCTGTAAGCTGTACAGAATCATGAAGATTTAAGCTGACATTAATGGTACAAATCAAACCCTTACCTTCATGTTTTCTTCAGTGAATTCAAACGGTGTATCCGGGTTGTTTTCAGGGCTGTCACGGTGCTGTAAACAAAAATTACAGCATTTACAAGTCAACCCAAAGGACATAAAATGACAAGTATAGACTAAATCATTATTATAATTCATATGCTGATGCTGACTCAGTGAGTTGTACAGTGGTGTTGTGATAACCTACCACAAACAGCTGACCTCCACCGCCCAGTGCCGGTGCCGACCGGTGCAGGGCACGCGTCTGTCGCACCTGGGGAATAATACATGATAAATTTTGTATAAATCAGTTGTATATACAAAGCGATAACATGTAGTCAATTATGTCAAAGGATTATCACTTTTGCCAAGTTTATTATTGTAACTCATTTCAAAGTTATATGTATAATAGAGACTATGTGTAAGAATTAGCAGTATTGGTTGGGTGGATGAAAAAGTACAGGTTGTTTAAGGTAACAATATTAATAATAGGGTCTGATGTGAATTTTAGTTGCAAACTGAAGTTAATATTTTGTAAATATCCCAGTAAACCGGTATGACAAAAAATTGAGAAGAGCACTATATTTTCAAGAATTATACACTTGTGTGACATAGTGTAAAATCATTAAAACTTTATATCATATGAAAGATAAACTTATTACACATTACATATGTATCAAAAAGGCAGTGCAAAGTCATCGTCAATAAGAATTCCGTCGGGCGCTACGGGAAGTGTTTTGGACTTCATAATTTTTGTACGATCGTAAATATCACATAAAAGTGATATGTTACAAAACAATTTGCGTAACGGACCGGCCTAGCTCAAAGAGCTAAAGTTGCAGCGAACTAGTCAAGAAAACGATCGACAGAAACATCGTAAAATGTCATAAGTGTAACGTCATGACATAAGTGACACTAAAGGCTCGGGAAAGAATAAAATAGAGTTACCAAGGCGCTGGAAAGTTGACGAACAGTCGAGGACAACATCTTAATTATTTTCGCCCTCCCACTCTCCGAAAGAAGGTGAACATCCGGGACTTTCACCCCTGTACTCTCGCCAAATCTCGCGAGGAAAAGTCCTAATTAGTGGTTGCTAGGCCCGTTGCTATAAAGCCTTCGGTAATGACCATTATCTGTAGGGGTGTTGACTCTTATTTGAAAACTCAGAAAGCATTTTTTCAAACAATTTTTCTCATCAATGTTTGCAAAGCATATAACATTTACATATTAATTTAGTTCTATGAATTTTTACTGACGTACTTTTAAGTAGTTTTTAAATTATAAATACATCTTGGTACATAGTATCAAAAGTTTCACCGATTTCAAAGAATGAACTCTTCCGTTACCCACCTGTTGAAGTGGTCTCAAGAACCCGGCTCACTTCCAGCAAGACGTTATGAGTGGATTTGTGGCTCTATTATTACCTTGAATCCTATTTAGGGCAGGCGTATTGCAGTATCTAGCTTCTAGGGAGATACTACTGTCCTGAAGAGCCTCTGCATAATACTGGACACACCAGTTTACGAAATGTGGCACCCTTTCCTTGGACTAAAATCTTGAGCAGTTGAACTTTTAATACTTGCTCACGGTTGCTACATTTCTGTATTGACTTCTGTTTTGCTGAGATATCTTGAGAAACAGTTCGAGTTGAAGACTTTTCAAATGGCAGGTCGAACAGGGAAGACGGGGAAGAAAACGGGCAAGGTAGCCTTCGCCCCTCTGCGGACATTCTCACTCAAGGTAAGAGACATTTTGACAAGACAACTTAGAACATCTATCTATCTACATTCGTGTGAGTGTACTAGCTAGCTTGTATACACCGTACACACGGCCTTTTGTTTGTGGGTTAAATCTTACATCGTTAACTTTTTACGAATTCTTGCTCATTTTTGTCCTGAAATGTAATAATACTGGATATGTAGTCCCAGAAAACGACAATGTTTGCTAGTTCAGTCACTAGTACACTTCATCATGATCCCCCCCCCACACACACACACACTTTTCCTTCTTGCTGTGATCTGTGTCATCACTCTGTATCCAAATAATGAGCCAAGAAAACCTCAATGATTAAAAATACCCACACTGCATAGTTATCAATTGCCAGTGAACAATAACTCATAATAAATACAAATGACCCAACCCCCTCTGGGACCCTTCTATGACCTTATCTCACAATACTGTTTCTGTACACCTGTCATAAGTCCTGTCCTTATGGATTATTAATCAATTTGTCAAATGCCCTTTTGGTTGATGACATATTCCTTAGAGTATTCCATATTATATACAAACCTATATACGTTACAGCAACAGCTAGCACCCGGCTATCAAAATGGAGATTGCTACCATCCTATGCGTCACCTGATGCGGGAAGGAACTTTAGCTTTTTAAAACTACTTTTACCCTTTTTTACCTTGAAGTTGACCTTGTGTGTGTTTCCGGTCCTCTCCAAGTGCTCCTGGTTCCGACATGTGTAGCAATGTCTGTTGTCTGATGATTGTTTGCTGTATTAGTGTTTTATGATTTTGTCAGTATGTTGGCCTTGAAAATGTGACCTAGACAAGAAACACCTGTTAATTTCCATACTGTCCATTGTGTTGGAAAAGTATCATCATTAATAAGACACGTAGTTGACGACTCAATGATAACAACGGTCGCGACGTAGGAGTAGACGCTTTAATACAACATTCACAAGGAAGGTACAGTATGATAAATAGATAAAAACCTCTTTTCTCTAAAAGTTGAACTTTTCCTAAAACTTTGTTTGACCTTTCCAGGTGGTCCTGGTCCCCACAGGTGAGATGTTCACCATCGGTCAGGCATACCCTGAGATGCAGGTGTGGCAGCTGAAGGAAGCCGTGGAACTGGAGGCAGGAATCCCCTCCAACCTGCAGAGGCTCTCCTACCTGGATGAAGGTCCGTTAAATCAAGCGGCACAATTCTTTCTTACATGTCTGAGGGTAGAACTACTAGAAGGCATCATATAGTACCTGAGTTGCCTGGAGGACTCCCTCTGGTGTCTTCCTTCTAAACTGCAGTTTTAACCCACATGATTCCAACATGTCGATCCTATGGAGGATGATATGGTTACCGTAATGAAATGGCTAAACCTCTTCAAGTTGCACTTTTTCCTAAAACTCTGTGACATTTCTAAACTTGACAAATCCTGCTGTACATGACTTGGTAGGTTTACCAGTAACAATACATATGTACTGAATTACATGTACTTTAGGTGACATGCATGAGGACAGTGACCTCCGACACAACGACATCGTACAAGGCGGGACCATTAAGCTGAAGGTGTGGTCTCAGTGGCAGACACTAGTGGAGGCTGCAGCAGAGGGAGACATTGAAAAGGTGAGATAACTGAGCAAAATTTGAAGATCATAACACAGGTATTCATCATTAATTTATACTCCTAAAATGTGGCATATCTTTGCACTAATGAAGGATCATCACTTTGGAATGAAAATTGATCTATCACATAATCCTTTTTTTTGTTTCCCCCAGGTGTTTCAGTTGGGAGTGACACCTGATACCAAATTCCGGTCCCCCACCTCTGACTACATGGGTCCCCGTCAGCGCAGGGCCTGGTTCGCTGAGCGCGCTGCGGTAGCGCTCTTTATCGCCTCAAACCGTGGACATCTGGACCTCATGCACAGCCTCATGGAGGAAGGTGAGGAGACCAAGAATATAACATAAAATAAAGAAATAACAACTCATTAACTCCTATTGTTTATAAGAGTGTCTTGAAAGCTTTCAGATGGCAAATGTGATATTCAGGAAGCCCTAACATCTGCTCTACTGCATGATGACTGATTTAGGTGCCGACGTGAATGCCACAACACCATCAGGTCGAACTGCACTACACGCTGCGGCTGCTAGGGGGAGGGGAGAATGCGTGGACATCCTGCTGGAGAAGGGCGCCCGAATCAACGCCGCCGACCGGGAGGGGAAGACGGCTCTAACCATCGCTGCCGACTCCAACCACAAGAAGACGGAGAGACATCTGTTCCTGTTCCAGTGGCAGGTCCGTGCCACGCAGATGAGAGCCAATGGGTCATCCCAGGACGTCACCCTTAAGGCTCACCAGCTGTTTGACTCCAAGACGCCCACGTGGCTGAAGGGCACCCAAGGTCAACTGTACTTTGCCCAGATTCTCCCTCCCGGAGAGTTCCAAGGCACCGGGTTCTCCTCCCCTAAAAAGCATGAAGTTTGCTTCGAGAGAGAACGAAAAGGGTCTGAAAGATTTTGAAGATGCAGTGGAGGAAGATGCTGATGAGGATGAGGACGAAGAAAAAGACGAAGACACCGAAAGTGACGCAAAAGCGTCAGAAGTCTCGAGGCACACTGAAGTGCGATTCCGTGCCAAACTGGAGGATGTGGACTCAGACTCAGGGTCTGGAACGAGACGTACATGGAGCGAAACGTCAGGAAGTATCGGGAAACCCATCCTGAGAGTACGAGCTCCAGAAATTCACAAGGAGGACAAGGAAGACAGAACGTCGCACAGGTGGTTGGCAAGAAAAAATGTTCTGGATGAGAGAGAAGATGAAAGAGCACGTCAGCTACGAGCAAAACCAAATGGAAAAGTCACAAAAGTTACTGATAATTTCTTACAAACAACTGGGACTAAAGTTTTGGAAGGTTTAGACAGATCGTCGTCTGTCAGTGCGAGCTCATTTAGGACATGGCTGATGAAGAAGGATCTGGATTCATTAGGTTACTAGAATAAAAATTACATTACCCAATTTTGTTGCTATAATCTAAAGAGGCACACGTTTTTACACTTTTGTAAATAGTTATTATTCTGTTGTCAGGTAATAATCAAATTAGCTGTCAAGTGAAAATAAAGAGACTATAAGTACTGTTACTTCACATTTTATTGATTAATATTCTTTTGACAATAAGCCAAAGAGATTACACAGAGAGCAGTGAAAAATATAAATTTGATATTTTATGGCATATACATGTACATGCATTTGTATTTGAAAATCCATGCAGTTTGGATGGTTAGATGTAGATATCTCCTGATCAGTAAAATAAGTACTATATTTATGCTGGTTATGTTCGAATGATGTCAGATTATTTTGAAGTAGTTATGTATATTATGTATTATTAAAATATACTTGCAATAAGACTGAAAACAATGTTGCTTAGAGATTTTTTGTTTATACAAATGTGGTGTTTCTTTGTTAATAATACTAACTTGATGATTGCTTATTACAATGATATAATTAGATTATAATATTTGATTATATATTATTCTACTCATGACTGCCACTTCTTCCTCTATATCTACCTCAGCTGAAGATTCAGACATAAATTTTAAAGTTTTTGGGGAGACTTGGAAGTCTCTGTAGTTAAGATGTTCTGATGAAAGTAATTGCTTTTCATTTCAATAATATGTTACAACACTTCTATTCTGAATCAGACATTTATTAAATCCATCATACCAATGTTACAATAAATGTAGATTCTGAAATGATTCATTCAAAACAAAATACATGACGAGATGTCAACGTATTTTTCCATAAGTCATAGTTTGCTCTTCCTCAATTTTTTTACTGCTACAATCTATCATGATAATAAAGATAAATTCACTTTCAAATCACATAAATTTGACATACTGCATTCCAAACATGAAAACTATATAAACGGGTCTGACTTAAAATTTCACACCCATGTCCATATTACATAAGATTGTTCCACAAATTGTGCTTTAAGTGCGAACGCAAACACTTTCTGCATTAATCATGATCAATATCACAAAGGGATATGTTACAATGTGACGGAAGCCATTCATCATATCACAGCATCCATTGTCAGATTACAATAATAAACTATTCCAAATAGTTCGATAAACCACAAAAGTTGATAAACCATACTATTTCAAACGACACAAACAAATTAGTCATTCTCTTCTTCGCACGCTCCGAAGAGAAGACCACTTCCCGCCTATGTACACAAACAGAATATAAGGTAGTAGCCACCGTAGTACCGGCACTTATGTCGACAACAGTTGAATAAGGTGGGTTTACAACTTTACATGCATGAAATAAAGTCTCATTTGCAATAATGCTTCTAGTATCAAATATACACAAAATATAGAAAGAAGGCGTCAAGATTTGGAAGTCATATTATCAAATATTAGTACCATGTCACATTTGAGCATAAAAAAATAATACAAAATATCATCATGACATTGCTACATACGGCACTATCCAGTGCAGAGACTTCCATGGTCAGCACCATGATAGTCTTGATAGAACATGCTTTATAAATTCCTCCTTCTGCTCCGTGAGAGGTTCGCCCGCGGTCAGCCTGCGCTCCGCCATGGCAAGGTACTTCTGTTCCAGTTCGTCCAGGCTGATTCCATTCTTCCGGATTCGCCTCTGTAGGATGCGGAGCTTCAGGAGATATTTCAGTCGGGTCAACTCTCCCCCAAACTTCTGCCTCTCCTGTAAAGGAAAACCAACGACGTGTGAGTATAAATTATAATGTAAGTATCATACCATACTATGAAATGCAAGGGTGGGAATCACAAACTTCATGACGGCAATGACATGATTTTGATCGTATATAATATCAAGAAGGTTTAAAAACCTCCTTGACAATATTCATTATTGTGTGTTACTGTGGAAATTTACGGGGAAAAAATCATGGGAGGGGGGAATTTGAATGGCATGTATACGTAGGAAGTTTATCCAGTATCCAGGTGCAGTACATGCAACTCTAAAGCCTTGCCTGTTTACTCACATCGGCCGTCCCATGCTGAAGCAGCCACTTCTCCAGATCATCGATATCCCGTTGCAATTCCGTGATTTTGCGCTCGTTTTCTTCCCCCTTGTCTTCCTTACGTCTCACCATTTTCTTCATGGTCCCTTGGTGGTCTGGTGGTGAAGACAGACGACTTTCCACTTGCTGGTCATGCCAAAAACTAGCCGCGGACTGTGCGCGTCGATACTCTCGCTGGTCGACACCTCTAGATCTGTTCTTATCCAACAACCTGTTTGTAGGGGTTTCTCTCTGTGTATTTGGAACGTTCTGTACCTTCTTGATCTTCTCCATCGTCTTCTTGATGGTGTTCCCGTAGCGCAGGTTGTGTCGTATTGGCGTCTTGCATTTCGGGCAGGTTTTGAGTCGGATGTTTCTGTCGGTGATGTCCATCCACTGGTCCAGTCCACGAACCTCTATCACGTGACCGCAATCCTGCAGCTGCAAGAATCGGGCGTCGGGCTCATCCTCGATGCCGAAGATGATTTCTGTCAACTCTTCACGATCACAAATTCGGCACTTGTCCGGGCATGGCTCCCCGCACATACCGATGCATGGCCGGGCTTTCTTACACTTGCCACAACGTCGGGTCTTCCGGCAGGGTCGATTACACCGAGGACGGTCGCAGGGCTCACCACACGGCATTTCACATTGATAATGTCTACATCTCCACTCGCATGGCATCTGGCAAGGTGCACATGGCTCCCCGCATGGTGCCGAGCATTGGTGGGAGCAGACAAGCACACGATTGCACGGTTCCCTACAGGGCTCGTGCATTCTCCTTTGCCTGCAACTATCACATGTACCAGCACAACGGTGGCCGCATTTAAACAGTCGAGTGCACGGGGCGTTGCAGACAAGGTCGTCGTCGTCTTTTTTGTAGCACGGGATCGTCTGCTTGTGTGGACATCTGGGAAATGTCTTGTCGACCAATACTTGACATTTACCGCAAGGCTGACTGCAAAGCCTCTGACATCTGTGTCCGAGGTCACAAATGACTTTGTCACAGGGCTTTTGGCACTTGTACTCTTCATGATCCGGATCAGTCGGGTGGCAGCGCATTTCACAGACATGGCCACACTGTAACCTGTGTGTACCATAAACGATAGGGATTATGATAATTATAATATTTAAACCATGCCATTATTAGTCATAAAAGTTCAAATCGGCATGCACTGCGTTTTTTCATTGAGGTCATGAGGCAAAAGGTAAGGGTCAGACAAAATATATGAACAAGATAAAGTAAAAATATCAACAAGATAAAGGTTAAATCATTCAAAGTCAAACCACACTAATTTTCTGAGAACAATAAGTTTATGTACTGTTTGTAACATTACTTGCCTGAAGGTACACGGCCGCATGCATCCTCCGTTCGGTGCTTTCTCAAAGTCGTCGCTGGTTGACACGAGAATCTCGCTGTCTGGGTGATTTTGGCAGCTCAGCGTTAGACTTTCACCCACACTCTTTTGCTGTAGAAGTTCCTGGATGATCTGGGCAGTAATCAATTAAAATTTGAACTGAAGTCACAGTACAGTGCAGATAAGTATGAAAAGTGCCAAATGTCATTACGATAAAAGTTGTCATGAACTGCAGTAAATCACACTTTTCTTCACCTTGATCCATAATGTGCTCGCCTTTGCCAACATCATCAAGTTGCCTATAGTGAAGAAACCCTTCTTCGCTCTTGAGAGAGCAACGCAAACACGGTTGTCTACCTGTAAGTGCAATGAAATAATGTTTTCAACGTACATCTAATGCATTACGAACTGGGCCCATTCAGAATCAGGAAATCAGTAATTAATTAGTAATGCAATTTGATGTCTGAAATAGCCTTGGAAACAGGGTTTTGCAGGTAAAACCTAATATCGAATTCAATACAAAAATGTAGACATAAATTCACGGTGGGCAACGAAGAGATCCTTAGCTTCCCTCACCTTGAGAAATCCCACGTTGCCCTCGTCATTGCTCCGCACCAATGACAACAGGATGATGTCACTTTCCTCTCCCTGAAAGCTGTCCACGGTGGAGACGCGCACACCATCAAAGACCTGCCGCGGCATGGCCTTCTTGAAGTTCTGTAGTTGGCCCGTGTAGGTGGTGAGGATGGTGATTTGGGACGGGCTGTATCCTTGCTGCAGCAGGTAGCGACAGAAAGCGGCCATGAATTCCGCCTCGTGCATATTGGACCGGCTCTTCGTGTCTCTCTTCTGTTCCTCCCTGTGGGTGTGATTCACAAAGAACATGTTGGACGAGACGCCCTTGATGTTGTCGAAGTTGAGCACGGATTCGTGGTTGTCCAGCGACTCGTAGATGTGCGGCGTCAGGAGCCGTGCGAACTCTGGCCGCATGCGATGCTGAGACTGAAGCCGCTGACACTGCATGCCATTCATTATCATACGTTCGAATAGGGAGATACCCATGTTGTAGTTCGTCTCCAGGTCGTAAACAGTTGGCTTGGGACGGAGCTGTTGGTGATCCCCGATGAGTATGAGGTGTTGGCAGTGTTGAGACAGCGTTGTAACGATGTGGGCCTCCAGAACTTCTGCTGCCTCCTCTACAATGACAATGGCAGGTTGAATGTCTTGCAGGATCGAGTGGTATTTGGCCGCACCAGTAGTGGTCATTCCGACGACACATGCTTCTTCCATAATCCTTCGATCTTCCTCATTTCTGTACCCTTCAAGTCGACGGGCAACTTCCTCGTATTGGTCTACATACTTTCGTATAAACTGCCTGTGATGCGCGTGGTACTTGGCTAACCAGTAACGATAGAGGCGCCATCGATCGTTCAGTTGCAGCTTCCAGATGTTTGGGACGTTTCGAACTTCTTCTTGGGTCATCATCTCCGTCTTACTGAGTTCACGCCGTAGCTCATTTCTCCTTTTCTTCTTATTGGATTGAACCTGCCATCCTTCGGGATCCCCAGCCCGACGGTCTTTGATCTGCATATTCTCGAGGTCTAGGGCCAGGTCTACCACGCTGTTGTAGTTCCTTCTGTGTTGTCTGCTGTTTCCACGACCGTACAGCGGTTCGACGTCGTCGAGGAGTCGCTGTTCTTCTGGGATGTCCATGATTTCTATCCCAACTTCCTCCTCGTCCTCTGCTTGGGCATCATGGTTCTGCCTGTCTGCTCCGGGCAGGGCTTGCTCTCCAAGACCTAGCCAGTCCACTATTACAGATTCCCTTTTCTTTCCACCTAGCATCCACCTGTCCTCGTTTTGCTTGGCCGATCCCTGCATCAAACTGTCCCTGTGACGTTGGTCCAACATCAGGGTGTCTTCATGAAGGAGTCCATTTTGCGTTGCCGTCAACTGATCCAGATAGACATCCATCTGCTCCTGAAGACGTTTCATTTTTCGTGTTGCATCGGCAGCTCCCTTGTGCTTTTTCTTCTGGCGTCTCTTGTTCCTGATGTTTTTGAGATTAAACTGCTTTAGCTTCTCACTCTTGCTTTGCCCTCCAACTCTTACGATGCCTTTGTGGTAGGAATCTGCTATTCCTTCAAGAAATTGGTCAAGGGCATGATTTGTGTAACAGACCACAAGGATGGGCCCAGCCGCTTCTAGACCTCTTTGGACTCCTCGCCACTTATGACTGTTTTTCAGCAGAACTTCGATGATCTTGAGCCCAATGTAGGTCTTCCCAGTTCCTGGCGGACCTTGTATGATGGCGAATTCTTTAGTCAGTCCCAACTTGAAGGCGCGGTACTGGGACTCGTCAAAATTCAAATCTTCCGCTGATGGCCACATGTTGTCCCGAAGGACGGGAACTGAACGAACTGAACGAGTACGACTGCCATGCACGTTTTCAGCAACAACTGATAGGTCGTATGTGACACCCCGAAGATAGGCTGGTGGGTCGACGCCGTTAGCGCAGTCACAGTCCACGATGTACTTGAGGAACGGCATTGTGTTCTGGTCAACCTCTTGAAGACCTTTCAGGACGTGTCTGTAGGATTCAAAGAAGGCGGTTGACTCAACCATGATGAACGTCTCCATTGGGCTGATGTCTAACACTTCCGACGTATCACCTTCGAATCGAACTTCCACCCAACCCTGTCCAAGCTGTTTTAGGTCTCGATTTGCGACCGTCGCGAAGAACATGGTCTGAAACTCGTCACTGGAGAGGCAGACGAGGGATCCGTAGATCAACCGTTTTGACTGTTGCCACCTCACCCGTTGGAGCTCAGGTCTGCTACTATCGAACTGTATCCTGTAGACGATACCGTTATGAGCGTACGTCGGGTAGGCAACATGGACGTCATAGTAGACATAGATGTCTTGCGGCGTGCCTGCCTGACGTCCCGAACCACGTCTACGCATGTTTAGGAAATCAGTAATACCCTCTCGGAGCGGCCGTACGAAGTCTTCTCGCAGCAGCCTGAACTGGACGTCCAGATACGTGTCCACGTCAGGGTAGCGGCCACGGACGATGTTGGGGCGAAGAAACGGGTCCTTGTCAGTGTGGATGTCATAGAAAGTGGGGATGACCGACAGTTCCCTGAAATCGTCCGGAGGCGTCTCCCGTCGGGTGGCATGTTCCCTTCTTCCACCACGCTGACCATCCCTCCTACCAAAGTCGCCTCGTCCACGCCCAGGCCTCCCCCTGTAGCTGTAGCTGAAGCTGGAGCCGCTGTCACCTTCCATGGGTATGGGTTAACTACACAACGATATGTCATCAAATTTAAGACCTGCATCCACTTTTTGCCTCCCCCCACCCACCGCAGCTATGTAGATAGTAGCTATCGCTTGTGAACCGTGGCAACTTGACATGTATGCACTCTGTGCCCCTAGTTATAACAGCTTTCCCAAGTTAAATAACAACACTTGAATTGTCTCTCTTCTCATGACGTCAATGGAAGCGTCGGAAAATGACCGCACGATCACCACGGCCCTAAACAATTAGAACATATCGGGTTTCATTCCTGAATACCTCAGAAACAAAAGAGTTTCGGATGGGAAACTTGACTCGCTTCTAGGGTTTAATCCCCACACCCACCCCTCCCAATCGCTGGTACGTGGTCTAATTTTGAATATTGAACTAGTAATCTCTTGGCCACCTACTTGAGATGCATCTGAACGAAGGCCATCCATGCAAATATGTCATGCAATGTCTTCCCGCGAAAACTTATGTTGTTTGATCAGATAAAAAAATCTTGACGAAACATTTACAATTGCATCAGGATCAGAATGGCCAAAATATAGGCTAATAGCCAAAAAACGGTGAGGTCTAAATCTGACTAGAAACGTTCAAGCAAGGACATTATACACAGTATAATGTCCTTGGTTCAAGTTACAATTTGTTCACTGTGGCTCGTCATGCTCAGTAATGGTGTCTATACTGTACGATGCCAACATCGAATAAGCGATTGGGCGTATACGTACGTCAAACTAGAACTCACCTGTCCTCTGCGAGGGAAGCCACCGAACGTTCTTTCCCAGCCAGTTGGTACAACTGAGCTCATGACCACCTGCCTACAATCTGATGTCCAGACGGACCATCCATACGATTTATATCTAGCCTGCCGGGGCTTTCAGATGACGTCACAGTTTCGTTACGTCACTCTGTATACGGACCTTGTATACGGACGAATCCACTTCTACAGTTTTTACACCGTCACTGCCTTAAACAAACAAATAGAACATATCGGGTTTTATTCCTCAATAGGTCAGAAACAAAAGAGTTTCGGCTGAAACTTGGCTCGCTTTCAGCCCCCCCCCCATGTTAAATAGTTTGTAATCGTTAGTATGTTTTTGAAAATTAAAAATTGCCTTTTGAAATAGTAGTCTCTAGATGTTAGACCACCTACTTGAGGTGTATCTGAACGGAGGCCATCCATGCACACGTGCCTCGTAATGTCTCCTTTAATATGAAACCTTTACGATGTATGACCAGATTAAAAGCCTTGTCGAGACATTGCATATAGGATCACAATGGCCAAATATAGATACTAATAGTCAAGAAACCGTGAATTCTAAATCTGACAAGAAACGTTTCAGCTGCAATTGTCCATTGTTGCTTATCAAACTCAGTAATGCTGTCTATATTGTACGGTGCCAACATGATTGATAATGATGAAAAAGCAATTGTAGATACACGTACGTCAAACATTAGAAAATTAATTGCAAAAAAAGTTAACGTTACGTAGTTAGTCAACAGCAAAGATTACTAAAACATCAAAGTCGCTAATATTGCTTGGCGCATAGTTGGCAGGTATAAGAAGCATTCATGGATGTAAAAGAAGACTGCATTTCATCTGTATCTTCTATCGATACTTGATAATAACTGAACTCACCTATCTTATAGCCGAAGTGGAATCTCACCTTGAATACATCAAATGCTATTGAAGCCACAGAACGTACTTTCCCGGCCAGTTGGTACATGTCCAGTACATTTGATCTCATGACCCACTGGCCACAATCTGACGACCGTCCATGTGATTTATATCTAACCTGCCGGGGCTTTCCGATGGCGGCACAGTTTCGTTACGTCACTCTGCACCGCAGGATTGTTGACGAAACCACTTCTGTGCGGGCATACAGCTTTTACACTGACACTGCCTTAAACAAACAAAGAGAACATATCGAGTTTTATACCTCAATACGTCAGAAACAAAAGAGTTTCGGCTGAAACTTGGCTCGCTTTCAGAGGTTTTACTCTCCCCCCAGTAGTCTCCAGGCCGCCTACTTGATACGTACCTGAACGAAGGCCACCCGTGCAGGCGTGTCATGCAATGTTTTCTCGTGAAAGCTATCCGGTGTTTGATCATACATGTAAACTCCAATTTCCGAATCTACTACGGCCTTACAGTTTTTTTTAGATAAGCGCCACGTTGGAGTACAATGTACTCCCGTTAGTTATACAACTATTGCTGCCAATAATAATATGTTTCCTGCCAGGAAACATCAGTGGCAAGCAAAAAGGTAAATTGCCAATCACTCCCCAAATTTAACAGATGACTGTTTGATAGTGTAACATGATTTTGGCTGTCCATATTTTGTGACGCAACCTTTTTGGAACTGTGCCACTTACTAGGGCGACCACCTTCTCGTCAGTAAACCCTAGCCTAGTACCAGACGTAAACCCTCGAAAGTGTGTGTGTGGGGGGGGGGGGGGCAAATCTGAACAATGCCTCCGATCGTGTTTCAGCTAAGGACAGGTCATCGGGGATATTGACATCATTTTCTTCGTAGAAGAAACGCATTTTTCAAGAACAAACACAAAACTGTGTCGTAAATACTATGTTGGAAAAGAAGCATGGATCAAGAAAAACTTAAAATGTACAGCCAGTATATACAAGACCTCGGTGGCCACTCTGTAGTCAACCCAGCATATGAGCAGCCCCTTACTTTATCTTTATATAAATTAGAACCTGTAAAAGACTGTTCCGAACTCAGAAATGACAATACGTATTTGAGTTATAGAGATATTCATGATCATTCAATGTGAACTTTCAACTTTGAACTGTATGCTATATATATATATACATATATAACAGTTGTCACATAATTTGGAGAGAAATGCCATCTTACTTTCTTTTGTACCATTTACTACAACCTCTCAAGCTATAATGTTGAAATTTTGTGCATGAGCAGTATAAAAAAAACACAAACTTTGTAAGCATGTACATTTAAAAACTTAACTTCTACTCCTGTGGCTCTGAGCTGAGATTAACTACTCTATGTCGAAAATTGGTCTGCTACTAGCAGAAAAACAACATGCCAGTCATAAAACTTCATACGGTGCCAGTTCGTCCATAAAAGGGGAATTATGTGCTTTCTTCTTTAGAAAATGATCTCATTATTTGCCATATTCATATAAACATAAAGAGAAATGATATGACGAGTTTTCCCGTTTGAAAAGTTTTCTTTGATATCAACTCTTTCAGATCATCTTTTTTCATCAAGAAAATTAGTCCGCCGCTGTAGAAAAGAAAATGAAATACCATTCGCAATACATCATATCACGCCATAAAAGGGCAAAACGACACCTTATTTCTTAGACTAATCGCTACAGGATTACTAATATTCATACCTATTTAACTGTAAAAGTATAGAATGTGTACACCAACCTGTCAGTAGAGTAAACATGTATGAACAAGCGGAGCCGGTCCGGTCCTCTCTCTCGGGGCCCGGCAGAGGCCAAACCAGCCGGCAGGAACCTACCGTACACCTGAGTACTTCAACAGGACGTGTTCGCTACGGCAAGGCCGCTTCTGACAAGCAAGAAGACGGTATAGAAACGTCGTCAGACGCGTACGAAGAAGCCGAGGCGGTGAAACGTCACGCAACGTACACGTCTGCAGGTAGCTCATGTCGTTGTACCTTTATCTTTTTTTCTTTTTATATAAGACACTACAAAGTTTATTCTTCTAGATTCTGGTCTTCACATTAATACATCCTGTGGTACCTATCATGTTAACGGTTTGAAGGTAACTTTAGAATAACCTAAACAGGTTATTTTTCTACAGACCGCGCGTATCAGAGTGAAGCAAGCGGTCGCCGTGCTCGAAGTTTCATCCGCTCCCACCGCAGCTGCTTGGCCGCCGCCACCGCTGTGGTGCTGAGTCTGATCGCTGTGGGACTCGCCTTGGCTTGCTTCATCAATGAAGAGGTAAGCACAGCTAAATCGTAAGAGCGTTTATCTCCTTTTTTGTCGTCAAATGTTCTTACAGAAGGTAGCTGATGTCTAACACCCCCTTTTGTTCTGGTATTTCCTTGTCTAATGCCCTTCCTAATTTTTGTGCTTATATAGGACATATCACATCTGTCAGATACTTTCAACGACCGAAACCAAACTGCTGCCATGGGGTGTCTTGGTGGCAAGGACAAGATGCTAGGTAAGGTAATATGAGCCTGATATACCTATTTATACCACATGTGCTGTACTTCTGTTCTGAATGATACGGTTAGTTGCTGGATTGAGACGGTCTAATTTGGCACCACTGTGCAGTCATTACAACTACTGTGTGGGTCTGACATGTTACCGACCTTGTTTATTTACCTCATGCTAAGGTCACAATTTAGGGCCTGAACAGGCCTTTTCTGTGGGAACGAGAAGTATTATATAAAAGACAAGAAGACACCAGAAGTTAAAAAAAACAATCATAGGTACTATGTATCTACTTTTGATGTGAATTGTATATTTTTCATTTATGCAAACAGCCCGGCCGGGCCACGGTTAGAAAATGTGACCTTAGTATTAATATGTCTGCCCGCTGCGTGTGAGGAAAAATGTGTCAACCAAACCCAATCAACAAAATTTGTTTCAAGTTGAGTGAATGTGAATATCACATAAACATAAACATTTATTCAAATCATGACCGCATTTGAATAATTCATGAGTAAATGCTATAATAGCCTTCTTTGTTAAGATAAGACTGTCATTGGCTGGAAAATATGTAAGGGGTTGAAAATAACACATTTATGTATAATGTAATAGGCCATCGTCTTTGAAGTTTTTGTGGCCAGTGTGATAATCTGGTTATGCTAATTCGAGGCTTTGATGATAGGAACATCAAGGACATGTCGTATGGGTGCGAAATATTGTGTTGTTCCCCTTGCTAGACGACTGTCTGCATTGCAATATGTGTCCTGTCTGTGGTTTGACAATAAAAGCTGGGTGTTCGGTGGGTTGGGAGCTCGGTCAGGAGACAGTCTGAGAGAGAGACAGCTCGAGAGGAGGTTACAGAGAGAGACTGTCCCAGCCCATCGTCTCCCGTGCGTGCGTGACGGCAATTATGCCTGTGTCCTGCGTGTGTTCTTGCTAGCCCTGTAGTTAGTCTCCCTTGCAGCATCCTAAAAGAACCCGGTGAATACCACCTCGGTTACATTTGGCGACGAGGATGGGATGCTGTGTCAACCAACATCTAGGGGGACGCTGCAGGGCAAAGCCACGCCGGGACCAGGAGGGCCGGAGACGCGCACGGGAGGGCAGGACCGACGCCAGAGACAAGCGGACCTCGACAGGCGGGCCACGACGAGAGGAGGCAGCGAGCCTGTTTCTGTAGAGCCGCAGGAGAGGAGGGATGTCGACAGGGACCAGAGCTGGGCTGGGAGAGACCGGGAGACATCGGCCAGGGATCAGGGGAAGACGCCGGGCGTTCGGACGGAGGACAGAACCAGGAGCCGGACAGAGACAGTGAGTGGGCCGGTGTCGTGTGGGATTTGAGAATGCCATGTACGCTCTGACTGACCGCCTATGTCGAAGTTTTGGTCGAAGTGTCTTCTAGCATTAGTTTTCTAGATTTGGTAGTGTTTTAAAGAATTGATAATGTGTTGGAAGTGGTGACTGAACGTTTTCGGCTCGGATTTATATTTTTAGTCTCCTTCAGCAAGAACAAGGAGTTGAGGAAAGTTTGATGTTCATTTTGAAGTTGTAGATGGTTCTTCTGGAGAGTTGGATGTTGGAATCCTGTGGTGTTCGAACTTGGATATATTCATCTGATGTTGGTTTTATAGAGTCTAGTTGGAAACTGTGATGGGTGGTGTGATCCCCGGGGAAACCCAGACTTCGGGGGTTGGACTTCAGTCCTTCAGGGGGTTACATCGCCTGGGTTAGATAAAGTCTTGAAGTCGAACAGTGTTTTTCGCTTGTCTGTAATTTGTTCTTTGCACTGTTTTTTCTATATCCTTTTGAGTTTTTATGTTTTTGCCTCTGGAGTTTGGACAGTGAGTCCAGGACTTTGATTTGTTTTGAATATTCAAAAGGTTGACAGTTTGAATATTAAGCAGGTAGTGCGGTGTTTTTGTTGTCTTTTCCATCATGTTATCTTTGTCCGTTTTTGTTGTGGCTATTGTCTTAGTTATCACCTTGAAAGTGTAAAAAGGACTTTTAGAGGATGTTTGGGAATGTTCTTCATATGGAATCAAGTAGGGTAGCTTGTTGGGAGCTCTACCAACTCCCTCGGTTGAGCAGGGGGCTTTGCCTCACTAGCCCAAGGTCCTGACACAACCTTGGAGGTAATACCCTACGGACTCCCAGGGTGAATGTGTATTGAGCGGGCCTGGCTCGAGGTTCAAGATGGTTTCATTATGATAGCATTCATTTCTGACAGTCTCTTTGTAGGTACGGGCTTTTAGTTAGTCGAGGGTACGGTTTCCACATGTCTGGGTAGGGCGGTCAGTTGAGTCTACGTGCGTGGTTGTTCTTTCTCCATGGCTAATCCCTGCACTGCCACACCTGGGCACGAGAGTGATGGCGGCAAGGTGTTCCAGGCACCCGTTATCCATGCCCAACCAGGACGGGCCGATCCGGTCGTGACCCACACCGGGAAACTTGAAGCAGCGGAGGGATCACCGGGACACTTCTCCAGGAAGTCGGCGACCATAGCTGGGAGAGCAGGTAGATCTGGAAAGGACGTCCGGTGGCGGTGCGACGAAGGGAGGGGGAGAGACAACACGGCACGGTGGGAGACGCGGGGGACGAGGTGCTGATGATGACGTGTTGAACTTAGGAGCAGCAGGGAAGGCTGCAGTGTAGCGACGGGTACCAGGAGCAGCAGGGAAGGCTGCAGTGTAGCGACCAGACCGAGAGCATCCAAACATGAGGAATCCCTGACGACCTGACAAACTCTGAACTCTCTATGAAACAATGTCCTCCATTTCTATTTGTAGTGTATCATATGTATTATTTGTATCCTGTTTTATTATGGAGTCCTAAATGTATATTTGCTGTATTTATATTTGTTGTTTTATAAAAACAAAACGCTGTGCGCTCGCCGGGACGGCTCGCATTTAAATAGGGGTGGGTGTAAGGGGTTGAAAATAACACATTTATGTATAATGTAATAGGCCATCGTCTTTGAAGTTTTTGTGGCCAGTGTGATAATCTGGTTATGCTAATTCGAGGCTTTGATGATAGGAACATCAAGGACATGTCGTATGGGTGCGAAATATTGTGTTGTTCCCCTTGCTAGACGACTGTCTGCATTGCAATATGTGTCCTGTCTGTGGTTTGACAATAAAAGCTGGGTGTTCGGTGGGTTGGGAGCTCGGTCAGGAGACAGTCTGAGAGAGAGACAGCTCGAGAGGAGGTTACAGAGAGAGACTGTCCCAGCCCATCGTCTCCCGTGCGTGCGTGACGGCAATTATGCCTGTGTCCTGCGTGTGTTCTTGCTAGCCCTGTAGTTAGTCTCCCTTGCAGCATCCTAAAAGAACCCGGTGAATACCACCTCGGTTACAAATATTATCACCATCATTCGTCCGTCAGAAGGGTTAACATTATTTGGTGAAGTTATGAAGTCGTGAAACCCTTGTTGTAACATACAACACACATGACGTCTCAACAGAGCCAGATCAGGATTTGGAGGAGGTGATACAGCAGCTCCGGGCTGACATGACAGCTAAAGACCAGAAGGTCCAGGATGAAATACAACAGCTCCACAGCGTTGTGGCTACGATGACGGCTAAAGACCAGAAGGTCCAAGAAGAGATTCAGGAGCTCCAGACCGAGATGACGGCTAAAGACCAGAAGGCCCAGGATGAAATACAACAGCTCCAGAGCGTTGTGGCAACGATGACAGCTAAAGACACCGAGATGACGGCTAAAGACCAGAAGGTCCAGGATGAAATACAACAGCTCCAGAGCGTTGTGGCAACGATGACGGCTAAAGACACCGAGATGACGGCTAAAGACCAGAAGGCCCAGGATGAAATACAGCAGCTCCAGAGCGTTGTAGCTACGATGACGGCTAAAGACCAAAAGGTCCAGGATGAAATACAACAGCTCCAGAGCGTTGTGGCTACGATGACAGCTAAAGACACCGAGATGACGGCTAAAGACCAGAAGGTCCAGGATGAAATACAGCAGCTCCAAAGCGTTGTGGCTACGATGACAGCTAAAGACACCGAGATGACGGCTAAAGACCAGAAGGCCCAGGATAAAATACAACAGCTCCAGAGCGTTGTGGCTACGATGACGGCTAAAGACACCGAGATGATAGCTAAAGACCAGAAGGTCCAGGATGAAATACAACAGCTCCAGAGCGTTGTGGCTACGATGACGGCTAAAGACCAGAAGATCCAGGCCTTGGAACAGCGACCGTACATCGAACGCTGTAAGTAATGTTAGACTTATCTTATAGACTCTAAATTTGAAGTGATCAGAGTTGAGTTGGTTAAAGGGTCATTAGTAAATAAATGTTTTAAGGATTGGTTCTGGAAATGAAAAGGCTTATTTTCATACTTTTTTGTTTTCATGAAACTGCAATTTCTTTATGCATGGAAAAGAAAGTTTAAATTGTAACATATCCTCCATTTTACAACTCCATCTTTGTCAAGAAATGAGCAGGCTGCTCCTGTGACGTCACGTTAAGAACGTGACTCAATGAGCAGTGGATCATGCATAGGTTGCAGAAATTTGTGGCGTCCCGTCTCTGTTGAGGGATGGTTGTAATGCCATGTTTCATAAGGACTTCTACCAACACAGATGAACTTTAAACCTACGATTTCTTTCCATTATTTATTTGTTCCTCCTTTTGACTAAGGCGAGTCTGGTAGGCTGGAAATTCCATGGACCTCTTTAAGGGACGGTTATGGAAATCGCTACCGTGACCTGACCGCCACGTTCACCACGCCTTTCCGGAAAACCCCCGTGGTGACTTTTGGCTTCGTCAAGCTGGACGATGAGAGGGGTAAAAATCTCCGAGTCACAGCCGAAGTGACGTCAAAATCAATGACACGTCTGACTGTGCGAATCCTCACATGGGATGATTCTCGGCTGCACGGGGCTGCTGTCCACTGGATGGCATGTGCATGAGGTGTAACCTGTCTACTTTTTGGCAGAAAAATGTCAAATGTTTCAGCTCCAGACCGAAAAATTTCAAATATTTCAGTTTTCTGAAATTGAAAAAAACTGATATTCTTTACCCGTTTTCGAGCCCCCATTCTGAAAAGGTGCGTAATCTCTCACGAAGGAAGCGAAAATCATTCCGAGATTTTGCCAGTTGGGAAACGAGATGGGGCCTTTTGGGGGGCTTTACTTCGGGTCTTTCCTGCTCTTGTTCTTGACCTTGATGCCCACCCCAACTACAATAGTATATAAATATCACGAATTTATCGGGAAAGAAACGTTTCAATCTTTTATTTGTTTGTTTTGAGACAACATTCCTAGACCGGCTTGTACCAGCGGCTGAATACGGAGTTAGTTGTCTATAACTCTACCATTTCGGTGTTATGAAAAACGTAGCGTTTAGACAAAATAAGACACGTGTACATCATTTACCTCAAACGAATTTCTGTACTCAGTTGGAATATTTTCAGTGGCATGTTAGACATTTGGCAGATTAAACTTCAGCATGTGTAATTTGAGCTACAGTTTACATAGTGCTTCAACTTGATCCTGTAGTAACATGTACCTCTGTCAACATTCATTTCTTACTAACGTAAATTTTACTCCGGTCATGTAGCTTTACCAAAATATTTCTAGCTGTAAAAATATTATTAGTACTGTAAGTGCACATTACATTGATTATTCATTTGACAATAAGCAACATACATTATACAAGAAGCACATAGTAAACAGTATAAACTCGATTTGTTACTACATGTACATGTATTTGTATTTCATAATCGATATCCATCTAAGCCACTGGCAGTTTGAATGGTTAAATGTTTTCTATCTTCTCAGCTGTAAAATGATATTCATGCTGTTTACATTTGAATGAAATCAGATTACATGTATTTACAACTTGTTATGAATATTTTTCCTGTATTATTAAGCTTAAGTACGTAACAAGATGTTTTGGTCATCTTTAAGTTTCACCTCCACAATGTATCCTAGAATTATCTGTAAAAATTTGTAATTCTTAAACCCGTACAATATGCTCCCTTAATTTTTGATAATATTTTCAGAAATCTTTATTATTGTATGCTATATACCATTTTACTATATGTCATTGTACACTATGTACCAAGTACAAACGTTAAAGTGAAAGAAACACCTTCTGCATCAAGGTTAATACCACAAAGGCTCAATAAATGTTACATAAGACTAAATCAATTTGTTATTATGATTAAGTATATCAAAAGTTATTATACCATACTATTCCATACACCACGCTAGCTAATAAACATTACCACTTAGGTAATGTTCTCCCATTAACAAGGCACAAATTAAGCATGATTTTAGACTGTTAATGTTCATCTAGTCGAATTCCACGTCGTGGTCCTCCAGCTTTGCCGGATCGGTTCGGACTTGGGCGCGTGTCTCGCTCCGTCCATCGCCGGTGCCAAGCCGCTGTCTGACCGACGCCTGCTGTAGCAGCATCCTCCTTCGCAGAGTGGCGGAACTCCTGTCGAGAACAGATATAAAAAAGATGGGTTTAAATTGAATTCACGGCATACACGTTATAAAACGCATAAGTCGTTGTGAAGTTTACACAAAATATACAAGTAGATACGTATTGGAACCAAACGCGTTTTGGCTTGCAGCACCATTTATTAAATATCGTTAACGTAACCTTGTCGTTGTAACCTCACGATACACATACTTGTAACAAACATATACACACATTGCTCCGGCATCCTCCAATACAGAGCCTTGCGGGGTCTGTTCCTGGATCTTTTCCAGATCCTGCTTCACCAGCTTCTCTGTGTCTTCAGTGAAAGGTTCGAACCTAGTCAGCCTGTTCTCCACACTGTCGAGGTTCGCCTGGGCCATTTCGTTCAGGCTGGTTTGTGTCCTCCTGATTCGCTTCTGAAGGAGGCGGAGCTTCAGGAGAAACTTCAGTCGGGTCACCTCCCGTCCAAACTCCTCCCACTCCTGTTAATAGAAATAACGTGTCATGTGTGAATGTTTTGAGTTAGCTAATATAGGCAGAAGCAGTGGAACGCCAAATTAGCTTTATACATGTATAGCCAAGTGCAGTACATGTAATTCTGGCCTTACCTGTTCACTGACATGATCCGTCCAGCGAAGCAGCCACTTCTTTAGTTCATCGATTTCCCGTTTCAATTCCGGGATGTGGTGCTTGTCAAAGGAAGATAGGCTCACCATATCTTTCTTGCGTCTTGCAATTTTCTTCAGGAAAAAGACCTTCTTTTCAAACATGGCCACCTGCTCTGGTGAAGACAGACGACAGCTTGTCACTTGCTTATGGAGATCAATCACGGTTGCGTGGCAACGATATTTCAGGTCGACATCACTTTCGAGCGCCTCCAACAACTTTTTGGTAGTAGCTTCTCTCCGTTCCTCTGGAACGTACCGCTTCCTCTTGACTTTCTCGATCATTACCAGGATACTCTTGATGGCTTTCCCATAGCGTGGGGTGCTTCGTACTGGTGTCTTGCATTTCGGGCAGGGCTTGAGTTGGATGTTTCTGTCGATGGTGTCCATCCACTGGTCCAGTCCGTTGACCTCTAGCACGTGGCCGCAATCCCGCAGCTGCGCGAATCGGGCGCCAGGCTCATCTTCGGTGCCGAAAAAGATCTTTGTCAACTCTTTACGATCGCAAGCGCCGCACTTGTTCGGGCATGGTTCCCCGCACATACCGATGCATGGCTGGTCTTTCTTACACTTGCGGCAGCGTCGGGTCTTCCGGCAGGGTTTGTTGCACCGAGGACGATCGCAGGGCTCACCACAGGGC
The DNA here is from genome assembly GCF_001625305.1 of Branchiostoma belcheri. Classification (NCBI taxonomy): domain Eukaryota; kingdom Metazoa; phylum Chordata; class Leptocardii; order Amphioxiformes; family Branchiostomatidae; genus Branchiostoma; species Branchiostoma belcheri. Next base: position 926,450 of record NW_017804231.1, read on the forward strand.
TTGTTACACTTGTGATGTTTGCATCTCCACTCACAGGGCTCCTGGCACGGTACGCATGGCTTCCCGCATTTATGCTGGCAGCGGCTGTGGGGGCAGGAGTTTTGGCATGGACTGCTGCACGGAGGACAATCCTGAGTACACGATCCTTTGCACTGGTGGGAGCATTCAAGCACACGGTTGCACTGTCGCATGCACTGGCGGTGCAACCTTCCTTGCTTGCAAAGACGGCATGTACCAGCACAAGGGTGGCCGCACTTCAGCAACTGTGGACACGGAGCGTCACAGACCAGGTCTTTAGCCGAACAGGCCGCCTGGACTGTGTGGCCACAGGTGAGCTGATGTGTTACCACTTCCATGCAGGATGTGGTGCACTCCTGGCCGCACGTGTTCTTGCATGCGTGGTTACAGGGAAGGGCCTTCTCACACGGTATCTGGCATATGAATGAGCTCGGAGATGTAGAGCATGGGACCATCTGTTTGTGTTGACATTTGGGGATGGTCTTTTCCAAAAGCACCTGGCAGGAGCCACAGATCTCGTAACAGAACTTGGGACACTTGTGGTCGAGGTCACATAAGACATTCTTACAAGGCTTCTTACACTTGTACTCTCTGTGCTCAGGGTCCATTGGGTGACAAGCGCTTGCGCAGACATGGCCACACAACAACCTGTATATTAAAGACAAACGGGGGGTATTTGTTTTTGGATCGTATATGAAAACTTGTGCTGTTCTGTTGTTGTCATCTATTTCACATCCTACATGAACAGATATCAATAATATTATTTAGGATATCACTGAGTAGATTTTTCCAGTTAACCCTAAAACCTGGTTGTAAACCACGGTTTAAGTATAGCTATGACAATTTTATTGTTTATCTACAACTCTGTTTACCTGAATTCACAAGGCCGCATACAGCCACCCTCTGGTGCCTTTTCAAAGTCTTTCTCAGTGACCGCCATGATGCTGGTGTCGGGGTGGTTTTGACAACACAGCGCAAGGTGCGTACCCACACAGCCTTGCTCCCGCAGCTCTTGAATGATCTAGAGAAAATCAACAAGCCCTTGTTGTAGAAGCTATTAAGCAACGTGTCAAAACAAACACAATTCAAGAGTTTAACAACAAATTTTCTACATTACCTTGCTCCACAATGTGTTAGTCCGGGACAACATTGTCAGGTTGCCGATGGCGTAGAAACCTTTCTTCGCTCGAGACAATGCAACACAGACACGGTTTTCAACCTAAGCAGAGAAATACAAAATGATATCAAAATGTCAACGAGGCGAAAGCATGCAATGTGTTCACGTCCTAAATGGTGTCTCATGGCAACACGTACGTTATGTCAAGCACGCAAGCTGAATATCAAAGAACGGACAAAGAACAGTACATTACAGTATCATGCATTTATTTACCTTGAGGAATCCCACGTTGCCCTCGTCATTGCTCCTCACCAGTGACAGCAGGATGATGTCGTTCTCCTCTCCCTGAAAGTTGTCCACGGCGCAGATACGAACACCCTCAAAGACCTGCCGCGGCATGACTTTCCTGAAGTTGAAGAGTTGACCCGTGTAGGTGGTGAGGATGGTGATTTGGGACGGCCTGTATCCTTGCTGAAGCAGGTAGCGGCAGAAGGCGGCTAAGAATTGCGCCTCGTGCGTGTTGGACCGGCTTTTTGTGTCGCTGTCGTGCGCCTCCCAGTAGCTGTGATCCACAAAGAACATGTTGGACGAGACGCCCTTGATGTTGTCGAAGTTGAGCACCGATTCGTGGTTGTCCAGCGACTCGTAGATGTGCGGCGTCAGGAGCCGAGCGAACTCTGGCCGCATGCGATGCTGAGACTGAAGCCGCTGACACTGCATGTCATTCTTCACCATCCGCTCGAACAGGGAGATGTCCATGTTGTATTTCTTCGCCAGTTGGTAGACGGTTGGGTTGGGGCGGAGCTGTTGGTGATCCCCGATCAGGATGAGGTGTTGGCACTGCTGAGACAGCGTTGTGACGATGTGGGCCTCCAGAACTTCTGCTGCCTCCTCTACAACTATGATGGCAGGCTTGATGTCTTGCAGAACCGATTGGTATTTGGCAGCACCAGTCGTGGTCATTCCAATGACGGTTGCTTTTTTCATAATCTCGCTCTCTTCTTGCCTCTGGAACTCCATGTGACGTTTAGCCGCACGATCGTAGCTTCGTTCATGTTTCCTGATAGACTTCTTCTTTTCGGCACAGTACTTGGCCACCCAGTGACGATAGAGTCGCCATCGGTCGAGTAGCTGCAGCGTCCAGACGTTTCGCACGTTGCTAGCTTCAGTGTCGGTCATCATGTCCGTCTTGCTGAGCTCGCGCTTTATCTTCTGTTTCTTCTTCTTCGCACTGGTATGTACTTGCCACTGACCGCGTTGCTTGGCCTGATCCTCTTCATGCTGTAGTGCCTCAATATCAATCGCGAGGTCAAGATGGACGTCTGCACTGACGACTTCCCTCTTGGCTTTCTCTCTTTTGTCATGAACGTTGTCAAGGAGGCGCTGGTCCTGCAAGAAGTCGGCTTCTCCCATCACATCAATTCCTTCTTCTTCATCCTCGTCTCCTGTTTCTTGTTCTTCTTCTTTCTCCTCCTTTTGGTTCTGGTTGCCCCCTCCGGGCAATATGAAGACGTTTCCTCTGAGACCAAGCCACTGTAGGATTACAGAGCCCCTTTTCCCTACACTGACCCACCCATAGTCGTTGGTTACGAGTCGCATGCTCATCAACGATTCTCTGTGCTTGTCATCCATCAAGTGCATTAGCGCATACTCATGAAGGGATCCCCTTTGCGTGGACCTCATCTGTGCTACAGCCATATCCATGGCTGCTTCGAGATGTTTCATCTCCTCCCTTGTCCCAATACTGCCTTCATGAATATATCGAGGGACGTCTTTTGACGCCCTATGCCTGAACCGGATGTTGTTTAGTTGGAACTTCTCCATCTTTTCACTCTGACTTCGGCTTCCGACTCTCACAATGCCTGTTTGATAGAACTCAGAAATGCCTTCTAGGAACTGATCCAGGGCATGGTTTGTGTAACAAACCACAAGGATGGGCCTGGTTGGGCTGTTCTGCAGATCTTGATCCGTCAGCCACACGCTCTTGTTCTTCAGCAGAGCTTGAACGATCTTGAGCCCGATGTAAGTTTTCCCAGTTCCCGGTGGGCCCTGGATGACAGAGAACTCTTTCGTCAGTGCCATCTTCACGGCTTGGTATTGGGAGTCGTCAAGATGCAGAGCATCAGCAGAAGGCCACATATCCTCTCGTAGAATGGAAACTGCCCGGGCGTTAGCGACCTGTGGATTGTTGCCGTCGTATACATCAACGACCTCCTCCTCTTCGTCTGAGTCATCTGATTCTTCAAGATCGGGGTCTACCAATTGGCCGAACCTTGGCCTTACACGACGCCTCACACGACGCCTCACTCTCTCTTGCCTTGGGGCCTCAACGAGAGCTCTGAGGTCGTAGTGGACATCCCCGAACCTCCCTCGTAGATAGGCTGGTGGATTTACGCCGTTGGCACAGTGACAGTCCACGATGTACTTGGTGAACGGCATTGTGTTCTGTCGAACCTCTTGAAGACCCTTCAGGACGTGTCGGTAGGCCTCGAAGTAGGCAGATGTCTCTACCATGATGAACGTCTCAGTGGGGCTGATGGCCGATGCGGCTTCGAGGTTCTGCTCGAAACGAATCATCACGCATCCTCGTTCGAGCTCTTTCGCATCGCTTTCTGCGACCGTCGCGAAGAACATGGTCTTGAACTCGTCCTTGGAGAGGCAGAGGAGGGAGCCAAAAATGAGGCGCTTTGTGGAGCGCCAGCGAACCCATCGGAGTCTTGCAGCGTCGAACTGGATCCTGTAGACGATCCCACTGTTCGTGCAGATGGGGTGAACCACGTGGACGTCATGGTAGACACGGATGTCTTGGAGCCTGCGGTCATGGCCCAATTCCTGTCGGCGCATGTCCAGGAACTCGGAAATACCCTCTCGTAGTGGCCGTACGAAGTCCTCTCGCAGCAGCCTGAACTGGACGTCCAGATACGTGTCCACGTCAGGGTAGCGGCCACGGACGATGTTGGGGCGAAGAAACGGTTCCTTGTCAGTGTGGATGTCTTCGAAAGTCGGGATGACCGACAGTTCCCTGAAGTCGTCTGGAGGCGCCTCGAGCTGAAGTTGTCGGTCCAGGCGCGTGGCAAGTGTTCCGTCGTCGTCTTTCAAAACTGCTCCCTTGCGCTTGATGTCAAAAATGGCGTCCTTGCGCGATTCAACCTCCGCCAACTTTGTTTCTATGTCGTCGTCCACAGCAGTGCTTGAGGCTCTTAGAGCGTTAATGGTAGTTCTCAACACTGCCAGGGGCGCGACTACCTGTATGAATATTACTATAGCTTTATTTTTACAGAGGATTATAAGGAATGCATGTGACTCAGCCATTATTGTCTTCGTCACAAGGTTATGTGTTTAGGTACACCAAATATATGGGTTGCTGAGTTTGTAATCGGTTGTGGTGCATGCATCTTTATGATATTTGGTATGTAGGATGAGGTTGGAAAAAGGAAGGTCAAGATCAATTTTGGGTACTCTAGCTGTTTTTTAAGGTACTGCTTTGCTTCACATACCAGCAAAATAAAAGTCAAACTATATACAACAGCACATTTCATACATGACGACTGTTTAAAGTCATCGTCCTCTTGTTACCATTTCTTTGCCACTTAGAAATTACTGGTATGGTGTATATGGTTTTTAATCACAAATTTTAGGCTCTTAGCATATGACATATGGCATGTGACTATGAAGCATATCAATGCATACGTATCCGAAAAAAAGGCACCTGTACGTAAGAACTGGGAGACCGGTCCAGGAGCTCACGGAACAATCTAAGGGCATGTTTGATGGGTTCTCCGAAATGAAGCTGGCGGTCGTCGGACGTATCCGTCGGCATTGCGGCGAAGTACGTGGTGAGAACCCGGGCCAGGAACTCCGAGTTACGGACCATCACCATCAGTTTCATCGTGTTCTCTGAGAAATACAGCTTAGAGTGAGGACGTCTCATCGGAAAATCATGTTGCTTGGGAGAAAGGAAAGAAAGTCAGTATCGTTTTAGCAACGATACTAAAAAGCCCTTCACTGATTTGCTGTGACCAGTTTATTTAGTAACATCGCACGGAAAAACGTAGGTACTATAGATATGGTACTAGAACATAAGAAAAAGAACATTTAGTTACTCGTGACAATCAATGGCAAAAGCATTATGGCTGAGCTGTAATAGGGTATTTATAATTAATAAGACATTGTGAATTTCTCATACCAGGAGAGGAAGAACAGTCACATGCCCGAGCGAGAACGCGGAGTAGTAGTGCCACCAGGTCTTTTCTGATGGAGGTCTCGTCTAGCAGTTCTTTACATCCGCTGGTCCGCTCCACTAACGTCAGAACGACCTGTAAAATGTGTTGAATAATTCTTACTGTATGGGTGACGAGAACATGGAGAAGATATCTAACATTAAATCTTACCCCTACAGAACTGCTATATTATATAAAAAAACTTAAGCTTATCATGCTTTATGTACCCATAAAGCAAGAGTTCTCGTTATCTTTAGGTACATAATCCACTTGTTCCATAGGCGGTTTAAACCTTCATATTGTAGATTTTCCACGTATTTCTGAAGCCCTTGGCAACAGCTTGACTTGTGGGACAGCCCTGGCTGTTAACCAATAAACAACTATGAATAAATAAATTTCTAGTGCCCACCACTTTCGGGTCCTTCTCACACAGTTCCTGCAGCTTCCAGCTCTCCATAGGCCTGATGATCCTGTCCCGCCGTCTGGCGGAGCTGCCATTGGTTGGCCCCTGTCCAGCCCTGTTAGACACACACAAATGAGGTAATCAGAGATGGCAAACTTCACACCCTTACCCTCGCTGTTTTGCTATACCCTTCCAGTGTCAAAGACCAAAATAACAGTACTGAGAACGCTGCATTGTGTAATATGTTGGGAAACAGACGCAAACGTCAAACACAAACACACACAAACACACATGTACAAACACACACACACACACATACACACACATACATACAAACACATACAAAGAAACACACAAACACTCACCATGTCCTGTTGCATTGTCCGCCATCTCCTCTGCCCCTCCCTCCACCACGCTGTCCACCCCTCCCACTAAAGTTGCCGCGTCCACGACCACGCCCCCGGTAGCCAAATCCCCTTCCTCTCTCCATAGGTGAGGGCTGACTTGAGCGTGCTTATTTCTGCTAGGAAAATAAGATTGTCGCATTCTAGCTTGCTATTTAACGCAATGGAAAGTCTTTTAATTACTTGCACTAGCACTACGCAGAACGTACTGCACCTGCGTACCCCCCCCCCCCACGTTTCCACATTTCAACACGTTTAACATTTAGCCAGCTTAAATGAACCTTATGGTCCAGTAAACAACAATGGCGTGCCTGGTAGTATCATTGAAATAATCAAGGCACGCCCATTGGAACGTGACGTGTCCGTCAACAGAAACTGGGCTCCCTTCCAAGTTTTACCCCTCCCCCTTCCCTCCCCCAAAAAATTAGAGAGACACGGCCGCCACGCCGCTAATAGTCATGCCAGGTGTTTCCCATGCCATAGGAGTCATCTTTGTCTGAAAATATACAGTTATCCTATTACTGTCGTTTTCGAATTATTAGGGCAGCCAACGGCGGTTAACTGATTAGCAAGAACGGCAGTATTGTCAGAGTGTTTGGGACAAGGAAGCTGAGGGCGACTGGATCAGTATCTAAATATAACCATTGAAGTTCAAGGGTAGCAATGGTAAGACAACTATTAAGATGGATTACAGACTTTTTACCTTGTGGAGACATTTCATAATACTGCGAGTTGACAGAGCTAAATTTAACTCCAAACATATTCGATTGGCTGACGCAACTTATATTCAATAGCAACTTTCACATAACATTGAGATATATAAATGCAGACACATGTTTAGACATATAACTGCAGTTTCATTTAATGTGCTAATAAAAGCCTAAAATATATAGTGCAAGTAATCAAATGATATCTCATGTGATATGAATGAAAATGAGTTTCAATCTCCTATCACGATGGTCAAATTTGGGCCCAAATATTCCAACCTTTTATCGAACCGAATCATGTTCGATATGACGTCAATCGAATCGAACCATGTTCGATATGACGTCAATCGAACCGAACGTTCGTTCGATCCGGGGTCACCCGCGGTCATGTACAGTAAACCCGCGGCTTCAAGCCAGTTTTTACCCGGATACCGCCTAACAGCAAAAAATTCACCTTTTCACAAATAGAAACCAATTTCGGAACAGTATATCTTTGCACTGTTTTATAGTGGATATGTAACATGTAACGAAGCTACTGCCGTAATCATGTGTGACCTTGAAGATCGTAATTGTTGTTTACGGGGCTGTAAGTTATCCCCTGCACTTGCTCACACGGTCTGACATGCGTGCAAACATGGTATTTAAACCGCAACAAAAACAAATTCAATTTACCTCAAAAACGTTTTAAATTGTAGGCAAGACAAAAATCTCGATCTGTGTCGGACGGATTTTTTAAAGATGGCGGCTTTCTGGAATTATCCGTCTCGGAAGTTGAAAAAGCGCATTTTTTGGCGATTTTTTCGACCTTTGCAACACTTTAACTTTGAAATAAAGAAAACTGTCCGACTCAAATCTTAATTTTGTTATACTGTTCTCTAAAATGCAAAAATATGGAATTTTCTGGAAGATTTGGGGTCGGTTTAAATCAGTTGTTTGGTTATTGACGTCGATTGTTCTAGAATAAGCATTCGACGAGTTGAGAGTAATTTCTAACACATTTAAGCATTGTAATAAAAACAACAACATTTGAGGTATATGCAGTGCGGATTTTATCACATTTGGATGAGAGAGTCCCCGTGAAACTGTTTATTATTGTTTAAGAAAAAATTCACCGTTGAGACTGGCTCCACGGAAGCCGCGCGTGGAACCCCGGTAACCTGATACCCCTCCGTAGAATTGGAAACTTTACCCTAGAAATTGACCGCCGTGTATATCATGTACGTGACGTCTATCATGTACGTGACGTCACATTGAATCGAATAAGCTACCAAGGACCGGCTAAAATGTAGATTTTTAATCCCCTCGCTTCAACACTGTAAACCACCTATCTATTTTTATCAGTATACAGACATTACAACACTTCGTCCAGACATTTCGACTTGCATGTTTACTGCAAGTGAGAACACGGAAGTAGAACGCACGTCATGGGTGCTTTGAGCCCTGTTTTCACCTGTATCTTCCACCACAAGGTGACATTTTACCCGCGCTTTAAACGTAGTGCTAACATATACATTAAACGTGTCAAACAGTATACGAGTGAATTCACTTACTTTTCTGTTCAGTTTCACGGTGTAGATTTAGCGCTGACGAAACTCAAATGTACTCTGATCTCCGGGAGTACTCTTGTTTTATAGCCGAGAGGCTGATGGGAATGGGACTTACCGCCATAGTTTCGCATACGTCAGCCTTTTGTATTGACCCGCACAGACCTGTTGATGCACAGAGTAGCGATATCGGACCTGCAAACTGTTTGATGCATATTTATACGGCACATGCAACGAAGATGACCCATGAACCTTTATTACAATGGTATTATAATTACATTTCTGAATATCTGTGAGTGACTTGTCACAAAGTACAACTGAGCTTGTAGCCCACCTGGCTACTATCTGATGTCCAGACGGACCATCTATACGATTTTATATCTCGCTTGCCGGGGCTTTCCGATGAGGGCATACATGTAGCAGTTTCGTGACGTCACTCCTCGCCGCACCCTTGTTTACGGACGTATTGCCTGTATTGACCGTTCTATGCAGGCGTACAGGTGTTGTCTTCTTATGCACAACTACAGCGTGTATCATGATGTAGTACACTGTACTGTGGTACAGTTGTTGCTGCAATCTAATATATTTGCTGTGTTCATTCAAACGGAAAGCTTCTTAAAGTATCGCATACAAAGAGAAATCCCTTAATCAGTGGAAAACAAATAGATACTTTGCCAATTATTTTTATAGTGTGTCAGTTCCTAGTTTGCTTTATAATCTATGGAACCTTTTCAGTCCTAGGCACAGAGGTTGCGACATACTATAGAGCGACCACCTTATCAGCTACGCTTGTTGACTTAAATCACACGTAAACCCCCGAAAGTTCGGAGGGGGGGGGGGCTAAACTTAAACAAAAGGCTTGTTTACTTGCCCCTTTGATCGCCATACCTTTTACAAAGATCACGTTTCACCTACTGAAACTTGGACAAATTTTTCATTGAATAGTCTACATTCCTGTCGGTAGTATTAAGTTTAGTTGGTCAACGTTATTACAAACATTCCCAATATTTCGAGTAGGAATACTTAACAGCAGCCTGAGGTCTTGAATGTATATATCATGTGTCGAGGTCAACCGTGAGTGACGTATGCGAAACTATAGAGTATGCTGTAACGGGAAGTCCCATTCCCATGATCCTCTCGGCTCATGATAAGGAAACAATAGTCCGTTCGTACATCAGAGTGCAGCTGAGTTTCGCCAGTTCTGCATCGTACATTTCAGCAAGAAAGAGAAGTTAGAGACTTCACGAAAATCTGACTTGTTTAAGGTGAGTTTTTGCTGTGTTTAAATGCTTGTTTTTTCCGCAGGTGAACTCACCTGTCTGAAGTAGGTGTTGCATTTTTACTTCCGTGTTTGCACCTGTCGAAAGCGTGACAAGCTGTCTTTTACTTACCATACAAATTGGGGATTCGGAGTAGACTATTCTGGTGGTAAGACATATATATATATGTTCTTTGCTTGTTTTACATCCAATGTTGTGTCATGGCAATCGTAGAGCAAATCTTTGCTGTCATTACAGACATTAAATGATTTAGTACTAGATATCAGTTGCATTCCGAGCCATATGAACTGTTTAACATGTACTAGTATTTATCTGTGTTACAATCTATGTTCTTAATACCACGAGCTATTTGTATGTTAGCAAGTGAAGGCGTTGAAGGCATTGTCGCAATTTCCTGAGCATTGCATGCCGAAATATTTTAGGTGGCGTTCAGTTTCTCGTTAACGTACAACATTTCTTTAGCTCGAAATTATAAATAAGTCTGTGACCTCACTGATCCAAGACCATCGATCCAACTACTGTGACCTCAGCCTCTTTTACACGATTTTTAACTGCCCGTGGCTGATTGGGCCACGCCTAGTGGACGGACTACAAGAAGCGTGGTGTAGCCGGCTAACTGTATCCTTAAATGCTGATTTAGTTGGGCCCAAAGAAATGTATAATTTATACGCCCTCGCGTAGCCTCCATAAACTGTCCCCTAGCGGTGTTTTTATTACTGCAGTTACTATTACTACTATAAACATATTGACATCAGCGATAAAAGAGGCCGAGTTCAATATTGTTTGTCATTCTGATCACGTATCGTCACGGGATTAGAATAAGACAGCAATAAGCAACCCTGAAAGCAATGTAACATTCGTCGTATGCTTTTTTGTCTCACAAGATTTTCAGCAAGTCTATGTAAGTTGTTGCATCTTAACAGACGTGGTAGTGTTGAGAAACTTCTAAACGTTTTATAAAAAGTGCACGAAAGAAGAATGAAGGTGTCATACTTTGGTCACCCATGTGACTAAACTTTATCGGCTATAGAATGTCTGTTGTTTGCCTCTCATATCACTGGAGCAATCGGTAAAAAATACTTGTAGAAGGGGAGGGGCAGTGAAACTTGGAAGGGAGCCAAGTTTCTGTTGACCGACCGTCGGATGGTAGTACGAGCGACTTGATTGGCCAACAGGTGTCACCCGTTTTATACGCGTACTTTGATTGGCTGGCAGGTGCGCAACCGAACAAACTGTTGCTGTTATCTGGATTATGGGGTCCGTTGTAAGCATGAAGATTGTTGGCGACATAAATAGTTGATCGCATATAACTACCGAGAAGCTCAAAACTTGGGTGAAACGGAGATCGAATCGTCCACTGATTTTCGCGAATAGGAGGGGGGTGTGGTGGGGTCCTGATGAATTTTTGCTCGCGGCGATCCTTGGACTGAGACTTTACCACGTATGCGCTATTTTGGAGCTCATGTTGGGTTTGACATCATCTTTATTGAATTGGCAAAACAATTAAAACAATACGCACGATGAAGAGTTAAAAACGCCTCGGTCGGCCCCTTCAGACAGATCAACATTGATCCAGGCGCAAGGTTAAGGACAAAAAATCGCTGTGCATCAGTCATCGATAAATACATTCTATTGCACGTTATTTTGTATTTTACTATTATTGCACATGTTTACGGTGGTTACCGGCTGGAAAACAGTCCTGAAGGGGACTCCCACACAGGGGTTTGTTGTTATTCTAAATGCCTATATTATAATCAAACTTTTAAAAGTTTTTTAGACTTTAAAACGTCCCTGCCAAATAGTAGAATTTAGAATTAAATTTTAAAAACAACTATTTTACTGAAATGTGTAACTTGTTGATTTTCTTCATGTAAGATTTATTTTCCTGGTAAATTTTCTTCTCATGCCATTACATTCTTTGTATCACAATCATCCTGAGTCACATCCTTTCCCTTACTGACCAGTCCCTGGACATGCCCAAATAAGGCTAGGGCCAGGCGGTCAGGACGTGTGCCGCCCTAGACCCCTGGGAAGATAGTCATTAGGAAGTGTCATTCAAAGCTCGCCCACTGTTTCCTAGTAGAGGGCTGCTGAAAGTGACTGTACCAGGAATGTCTCAGGATGTCCAAGGAAATACACTGCAACTCTTACAATCAATAATAAAATACATCCTACAAGGTTAGAGCACCCTATTACACCAATCAGTTTGGTCCCAAGATGGAGGTCATGACGTATCAGGCTAACGACTCATTATATTTACCTTCGCAGAAGGTAAACATATTGTTTTTGCTCTGGAACGGACGGCTGTCACCATGGTAACGGGTAACGTAGCAGACGCCTTGTGGTGTTGGGTTACATTTTGTAGCAGAACAGAGTTGGAGGGGCTGCTCACAATGTATATTGAATATGAATGTGTTTGAGTGAGAATAAACAGTTGTAGTTTGTTAGGCTTGATCAGGTGAACGTAAACATTATGTATTTGCTCTGACAATGTTATAATATATAATCTACCTTTCTAATTTTCATTTCCCCCTGGTAGCGATTGGTGTGTGCTCTTGTGAGGCCAGCCCTTCCCCATGGACAGAGGAAGGGGGTTCGGCTACCGGGGGCGTGGCCGTGGACGCGGCAACTTTGGCGGGAGGGGTGGGCAGCGTGGTGGATGGAGGGGCAGAGGAGGTGGCGATCCGCAGGATAGGTGAGTACAAAATGGAGCTTTATAATAATGTAGGTACATTGTTAACGTTACATTGTATTCTTAAACGTTGTTTTATTGAATATTCATCCAGTTCAGTTGAATTTTCAGTCTAGGTCCTATGAGTTTATTTTGGTTTTGGTCAACTTGTTTCAGAACGACAGGCAGTGATACTGACGAGGTGTACGAATAAGACAATGTACGAAATGACAACTTAACTTATACCATCTGTTGTATGTAAATGTATAACAGAAATGGACAAGCCAGCGGCAACTCGGAAAGACGGCGGGACAGGGTCATCAGACCGATCGGGTACCGGAGGTTACAGGAACTGTGTGAGAAGGACCCGAAAGAGGTGACAGAAAACTCACATAAGTCTATGAAACGTAAATTATATTACATAGAACTGATGAATTATTGTATGTACTTGCCAAAGGTAGGTTTGTTGGTCACTTCCCTTTTGTTACCTCCATGAAATAGTAGGTGCTTTTTTGCCTGGATGATGTTTTGGTGTATATCTCAGGATAAGTCGGACGGAATGGGATGATATTTAGCAGTTGGGTAGGTGGGGTAAAGTGAATTGTGTAGGTCGACTTTGGTACTGCAGTAGGAATTTTTTTTTAAAATATCCGGCTAATGATCTCAAGAACCGCTGGATGAAATGCGATCATCAAGCAAAGTGTCAAAGGGTATCTATAGCTGGGACTAAAACACGATTCAAATCTCACGTCAACCCTGCATGAGATCCTATCCGGTGGGGCATCAGTTTGGAAATGTGACGGTTTCACACATACTCTTTCGTCTATTTCAGGTCGTTCTGACGTTAGTGGAGCGGACTAGCGGATGTAAGGAACTTCTAGACGAGACCTCCATCAGAAAAGACCTGGTGGCACTGCTACTCCGCGTTCTCGCACGAGCCTGTGACTGTTCGTCTTCTCCTGGTATGAGAAATTCACTGTCTTATTGAATATCCAGTGGCAGCTCAGCAATAATGATTTTTCCATGGGTTGTCATGGAAAATGCCCAATATATGGATGATTTTTTTTGTGTGTGGGGGGATCCTTGTTGTAATTCATTAGCTCCTTTCGTACTTGGTAGCAAACACCAGCGTATAGGCTGTACATATTTCTAAATCTCCAGCCAGTGTCTCCAGCTATTGTTCAAAGTTTGACGATATGGCTACATGATGAAACATTACGGGTCTGTAGTATATAATGTTTACATGTATACTACAGAGGACACTCCGGCATTAGCTCATGTTCCGCTGATACAGACTTCAAACTCTAACTACTCCTGCTAACTTCTCAGAGAACACCATGAAGCTGTTGGTGATGGTCCGCTACTCCAAGTTCCTGACCGGGGCCCTTGCGATGTACTTCGCGGTAATGCCGGCAGAGAGCTCGTACCACGCACAGCAGGAGTTCCAAGAACCAATCAAATGTGCTCTCCGGTTGTTCCGTGAGCTCCTGGACAGGTCTGCCAGTTCCCACATTGAGGTACGCAACATGCTAATGAGCATTTATTATCCTACCCTGACTAAATCGCGCTCCTAGCGGCCCGTTAGCCTGGTGTCGGGGCTGGGTCTCTTCAGTTCTGCAGGAGCGCTTCTCCGCCCGTCTCAGCTAGGTTCAACGATAGGTTTTGCACGACGAGAGTTCAATTACGGTGGGGCTAATCAACTCCTGGCGTACAAAATTCTATTAGCAAAGCTCCTACAGGCGTAACACTCCCAATGTGCGGCCTGTTATTGAGCTAGACGGGGGAGCCTGCCCCAACCACAATAGACGCCCGACAGTTGCCACCTCCTTTTAGAGGAGGTCAATTAACCCCGGCAGCGATTGTGTAGACACAGGCTAATTATTATCTTTGTTATCATCATCGCGTTGCCATTGAAATGTTCCTGCAGGTAGGGGTCCCTTTGGCAGTGTTAGGGACTACTATAAACACTCTCAGAGCAGTAAGCACTGTTGTGGACGACGACATAGAGATAGGCCTGGCGGAGGTTGAATCGCGCAGAGACGCCATTATTGAAGCCACGCACAGAGGAGCGGTTTTAAGAGACGACGACGGAACACTTGCCACACGTCTGGACCGACAACTTCAGCTCGAGACGCCTCCAGACGACTTCAGGGAACTGTCGGTCATCCCGACTTTCGAAGACATCCACACTGACAAGGAACCGTTTCTTCGCCCCAACATCGTCCGTGGCCGCTACCCTGACGTGGACACGTATCTGGACGTCCAGTTCAGGCTGCTGCGAGAAGACTTCGTACGGCCTCTACGAGAGGGTATTTCGGAGTTCCTGGACATGCGTAGACGGGGACTGGGCCATGATCGCCGGCTCCAAGACATCCGTGTCTACCATGACGTCCACGTGGTTCACCCCATCTGCACGAACAGTGGCATCGTCTACAGGATCCAGTTCGACGCTGCAAGACTCCGAGGGGTTCGCTGGCGCTCCACAAAGCGTCTCATTTTCGGCTCCCTCCTCTGCCTCTCCAAAGACGAGTTCAAGACCATGTTCTTCGTGACGGTCGCAAACCGCGACCCAAAACAGCTGGAACAGGGGTCCGTAGAAGTTCGGTTCGAACAGAACCTCGAAGCCGCATCAGCCATCAGCCCCACTGAGACGTTCATCATGGTAGAGACATCTGCCTACTTCGAAGCCTACCGACACGTCCTGAAAGGTCTTCAAGAGGTTCGGCAGAACACAATGCCGTTCACCAAGTACATCGTGGACTGCGACTGCGCCAACGGCGTGAATCCACCGGCCTATCTAAGAGGGAGGTTCGGGGATGTCCACTACGACCTCAGAGCTCTAGTTGAGACCCCAGGCAAGAGATAGTGAGACATCGTGTGAGGCGTGTGAGGCCAAGGTTGTTTGGCTCCGATCTTGAAGAATCAGATGACTCGGACGAAGAGGTCGTTGATGTATACGACGACAACAACCCACATTTTGGTAGATCTCGGGCAGTTCCTATTCTACGAGAGGATAGGTGGCCTTCTGCTGATGCTCTGCATCTTGACGACTCCCAATATCAAGCCGTGAAGATGGCACTGACGAAAGAGTTCTCTGTTATCCAGGGCCCACCAGGAACTGGCAAAACTTACATCGGGCTCAAGATCGTTCAAGCTCTGCTGAAGAACAAGAGCGTGTGGCTGAGGAATCAAGATCTGCAGAACAGCCCAACCAGGCCCATCCTTGTGGTTTGTTACACAAACCATGCCCTGGATCAGTTCCTAGAAGGCATTTCTGAGTTCCACCCAACAGGCATTGTGAGAGTGGGAGGTCGAAGCCGTAGTGAGAAGATGGAGCAGTTCCAACTGAAGACCATCCGGTTCAGTAAGAGGAAGGATAGAAAAGTCCCTCGGTACATCCACGAGGGCGGTGCAGAGGCAAGGAATGACATGCAACGCTATCAGCAACAGATGGAGATGGCTGTAGCACAGATGATGGCGACGCAAAGAGGACTCATTCACGAAGATGCTCTGATGCCGTTCATGGAGGAAAACCACAAAGACACATTGATGAACATGTGGCTCGTGGCCAACGACGATGCATTTGGGTGGTCCGGTGCTGAACAGAAGGGCTCTGTAATGGTGCAGTGGCTTTGCCTCACGGGAACTGTCTTCATACTGCCAACAGAAGATGGGCAAAACCAACCCGAAGAAGGGGACGAAGAGGAGGAAGCGGTGGAGCAAGAAGACGAGGAAATCGACGTCATGGAAGAAGCCGACTTGTTGGAGGAACAGCGTTTGCTGGACGACGATGAGCTGCCCTACGGCCATAGCAAGAGGGGGAGGGCAAAGAAAAATGTCGTTGCCGTGGATCTCGCACTCGATGTGGAAGCGCTACAGCTACAGGAACACCAGGCAGGAAACCAGGGTGAATGGCAGGTACAAACTAACGCAAAGAAGAAGAAACAGAGAGTGAAGCATGAGCTCAGCAAGACAGACATGATGACCGACACTGAAGTTCGCCACGTCCAAAATGTCTGGACGTTGCAGCCACGCGACCGATGGCGCCTCTATCGTCACTGGGTGGCCAAGTACTGTGCCAAGTACAAGGATTCAATCAAAGACTATGAGCGAGAGTACGAACGCGCGGCTAAACGTCTCACGGAGTTCCAGAGCCAAGAGGACGGGGAGATAATGAAAGAAGCAACCGTCATCGGAATGACCACTACTGGTGCTGCCAAACACCAATCACTTCTGCAAGACATCAAGCCTTCTATCATAGTTGTAGAGGAGGCAGCAGAAGTTCTGGAGGCCCACATCGTCACAACGCTGTCTCAGCAGTGCCAACACCTCATCCTTATCGGCGATCACCAGCAGCTCCGTCCCAACCCAACCGTCTACCAACTGGCAAAGAAATACAACATGGACATCTCCCTGTTCGAGCGAATGGTAAAGAACGACATGCAGTGTCAGCGGCTTCAGTCTCAGCATCGCATGCGGCCAGAGTTCGCTCGGCTCCTGACGCCGCACATCTACGAGTCGCTGGACAACCACGAATCGGTGCTCAACTTCGACAACATCAAGGGCGTCTCGTCCAACATGTTCTTTGTGGATCACAGCTACTGGGAAGCGCACGACACCGACACAAAAAGCCGGTCCAACATGCACGAGGCTCGATTCATGGCCAGCTTCTGCCGCTACCTGCTTCAGCAAGGATACAGGCCGTCCCAAATCACCATCCTCACCACGTACACGGGCCAACTCTTCAACTTCAAGAAGGTCATGCCGCGGCAGGTCTTCGAGGGTGTTCGCGTCTGCGCCGTGGACAACTTTCAGGGAGAGGAGAACGACATCATCCTGCTGTCACTAGTGAGGAGCAATGACGAGGGCAACGTGGGATTCCTCAAGGTACGTAGATGGTGCAGGGTCGATCTTTTCTGGCCTTTGATTGTCTTTAAATGGAACACTACTTTGATTAGAAAAACGCCCAAATACAAGTTTCATTGTCACTAATACATCGAAATCACTGTTTCCTTTTGTTTTATCATTTAGGTTGAGAACCGAGTTTGTGTTGCTCTCTCCCGAGCAAAGAAGGGTTTCTACGCCATAGGAAACCTGACAATGTTGGCGGAGGCAAGTCCTTTGTGGAGCAAGGTAAAGTACAATGTATTCTTCTTTGGAAATCAAACATTTAGTCGGTGACAACGCAACCTGTGCATCTTTACATAACAAACTTGGCAAAATATGTCTATCCACTTCTCTCCAGATCATCAAAGAACTCAGAGAGCAACACTGTGTGGGGACCCACCTTAACCTGTGCTGCCAGAACCATCCCGACAGCAGGATTCCTGCGGCCACCGACAAGGACTTTAACAAGGCGCCAGAAGGTGGCTGCATGCGGCCCTGTGAATTCAGGCAAGTAGACATATTCTTGTGCAAAAAGTACATTGCCATGAGCTTGACTTATTTCCGGAGTTTGAAAGCCAACCCTGTATGTTTTTCCTCATACAGGTTGAAGTGCGGCCATGTGTGCACAAGCGTTTGCCACCCAACAGATCCTGAACACGAAGAGTACAGGTGCAAGAAACCGTGTCCTAGAGTCCTGTGTGACCTTGGTCACAGGTGTACGAAGCTCTGCTCTCAGCCATGCGGCGACTGCAAGGTGCTTGTGGAGAAGACCATTCCAAGATGTCAACACAAGCAGAAGATCCCATGCTCCACGTCTCCAAATGTGTTCAAATGCCAGGCGCCATGTGACAAGCCCCTGCCTTGTGGCCACGACTGCAAGAACAAGTGTAGCCAAGAGTGCAGCATTCCCTGCATGGAGATGGTACCACATCTGCTCCGGTGCGGCCACACCATCCAAGCGGCCTGTTCAGCCAAAAAGGAAGACCTGGTCTGCAACACCCCGTGTTCACAGCCATTAAAGTGCGAGCACGTTTGTGCAGGTACATGCGGCCGCTGCAAGCAAGGGAGGCTGCACCAGCCGTGTATTCATCCATGTAACCGTGTGCTTGTCTGCTCCCACCAGTGCACGGCGCCGTGCACACGAAATTGTCCTCCATGCAGCAAACGTTGTGAGAACCGCTGCATCCACAGCCGCTGCCCACACGAGTGCGGGAAGCCATGCGTACCATGCCAGGAGCCCTGTGAGTGGAGATGCAAACATCACAAGTGTAACAAGCCCTGTGGTGAGCCCTGCGATCGACCTCGTTGTGACCGACCCTGCCAGAAGACCCGACGCTGCCGCAAGTGCAAGAAAGACCAGCCATGCATCGGTATGTGTGGGGAACCATGCCCGGACAAGTGCCCTGATTGTGACCGTGAAGATTTGACAGAAATCTTCTTCGGAACGGAAGACGAAGACGACGCCCAGTTTGTTCAGCTGGAGGACTGCGGTCATGTGCTAGAGGTTAGCGGACTGGACCAGTGGATGGACAGCACCGACAAAAACATCAAACTCAAGACCTGCCCAAAATGCAAAACGCCGATACGACGAAACCTGCGCTACGGCAACACCATCAAAAAGACGTTGGTGATGATCGAGAAGGTGAAGAAGAAGTGTTACGGTGATGATGTCCAAAAGGCCCAAACAACAGCCACTGCCAACAGGTTGATGGTAGAGCTCCAAACCGATGCTGATCTGCTCACGTGTCTACAGACCTCAGAGGATCTTCTTCAGCAAATGCAACGCCATCGTCTGTTCTCTCTGGACCAAGTGGCCATGTATGAAAACAAAGTCCTTTTCCTGAAGAGTCTTGCAAAAGTAAAGAAAGAGAAGAGGCGAGATCGAAATCTCATTTTTGGAGAAACACGCCACATTACAGGGATGGATAAGGAAATCGAAGAGATGGAAGCGTGGCTGCATCGTCGAACGGCCCGGGTGGGTGAACAGGTAAGAATTATATATACTACATGCTCAGTGGCTTTTGCTATCTGTTTTAGTCACCTGCAGTGGTACTCATCACAATTTGGCATCTGTTCACAGGAGTGGGAGGAGTTTGGGAGAGAGATGACCCGACTGAACTTTCTGCTGAAGCTCCGCATCCTTCAAGCGATCATCCGGAAGAAGGGAATCAGCCTCGACGGCCTGGCACAGGGGAACCTTGATCTTGCAGAATGCAGGCTGACCGGGGGCGAAGTGTTCACGGAGAGCACAGAGCAGCTGGTCAAGCAAGCCCTGGAAAAAGTCAAGAGGCTAACACCCAGGCTGGCGGGAGGTGCCGACATTGGTATCTCAGAAGAAGAGCGGGTTCAGGTGGTCAAGGCCATGGGTCTATCACAGGGACATTGGTTCCAATGTCCCAATGGACATGTGTACGCCATTGGAGACTGTGGGGGAGCTACGGTGGTAAGCATTGGAGTTTTTGTTTAGTTTGAAGTTTATAGATATGCCCTTTAGCTCCTTCCCAATCTTCCTTGGGTTACAGAACAACAAAGTGCACTGGAGTTATTTGTGGTTCATGACATGGCTTGACTTGATGAAAATCAACCCATATTCTTCAATTGTTCTCCCCAGGAAAGCACGTGCCCAGAGTGCAGAGCTAGAATCGGAGGAGGGGGCCACAGGCTTCGGTCGGACAACCGTTTGGCGCCGGAGATGGACGGAGCAAGGCACGCGGCATGGTCTGATGCGGCCAACATGGAGAACTACCTACTGGACTTTGACTGAAAGGGACAATGGATCACAGTTGGCCAGGTGACAGTTGTTAATTCAAAAATCACAATTTCAGCCATGTGTTGTTTGGTATTTTAGGAAGCATCAGTAGGAAATTGACTCATTTGCTTTTTAATTTTGATCTTAATAAGACAATGTGTTTTCCTTATCTTGGATTAATACCATGGTCGGTTCTTGAATATGTCCAACATTAAATTCGAGTATGAGGTGAACTATAACGAAAATTGTGATTTTGTGGTTTATGTATACATGTATGCTGCATTGTTGAAACTATTTGGAAATCAGTATGCTTACACCTGGTGTGCTAATAACTGTTTAATAATCAACAATAGACTTCGTAGCAAGGAGCATTGTGTCCTCTTTTAAACAATTAAAAAATTATTTTCTCACATATTGAACATATTTCTTATACTTAGTTACTAAGTTAGTACTTAACATGATTGTACAATGCAGTTGACCTTATTCTACAATTATTACATATGACTTGCATCTGCTATATTTGCTATAAAATGTTACTGATGATGGTGTGAAATGATGGTGTGAAATATGACATTTATGATACTAATGAATAATGATTCACGGAACTACGAGACGGTTTAGATAATCATACATGATGTGCCTTGAATTTGTTTGGTTAATTATATTAGTTGCGACAATTGACATGAAAGTAACTTGAAAAGTGAATATTTAGGGATGTCAAAGGAGATGACTATAATTTCAAATCACCGACCAATAGCAAGATTTTGTAGTGAATACTTTTAATGCATTTGTAATGTACTTAAATCTAAAAAGGTTATGGAAACATTTGAGTGTTTTATTGAAATGATGTGTTATGCAGTTACAATTCATATAAAAGCATTCCTTTAATCCAGAGACATTGAATAAAAATCCTTTAAATTTCACCCGCTAGTGTTCATTATATGCTTGTAATTTCTCTTCACTGTTTTACTCGAGTGCAGATTATTCATAAATTATATTGACTGCAAAAGACCTCATCCAGATACTTGAAGAGCATCACAAGAAGAAATCTGGAACTGAAATAAAGAGAAACTGTGAAGTTTGTTTGACACGTCTAAAGTGGAAATCACTGTTGGCAAGACAAGAAAAATGTACAGACTACACACAAACTACAAACTACTGAAGTCTTTGTGCATGTTTCTTTTCATTCATGTGGCCTGCATACATTTTCAACACCTGACTTTGTCCTCAGCAACATGGCAACAGTAGTGTGCATGCAGGAACTAAATGCTTTTTTCTCTAGTTCTGGAACAGCCCTACAACACTCACCTGTTTTAGTCCCATTCATCTTCATCATCATCAAAATCATCATCGTCATCATCATCATCATCTGCAATGGCAAAAATACACAATACACATCAATGTTTTAGTATGGAATAATCATGAGCATGTATAGAGCCTATAGCAGGTAACGAAAGTTGTGATCTGCTTCTATCAGGTACAAAATTGAAGCGATATGTAGCAGCTACTAAGGATACTTTGCAACTCATAGAGCTTGAAGTATAATTTATAGCATTGTCTTCATCTTGTACATGTATGTAGTGTATGCTTTACTATGGTCAGCACATTTCGTTACAAACATCTGCTACAAATATTACAGCTGGAACAGGTGTCAAACATACCTGAATCAGAGTGGATGGCCTGTGCTCGGTTGGCCAGAGCTCGTGCCAGGGCACCTGCCATGCCATCCAGCTGCGGTGACGCTGCAGGTGCACTGTCTGTCTCACTCACCTGTCATAAAAGTCATACATATGATTATGTTTCAAGCCTATGTCAGGGATCAAAATTCATATTTGGGAATAGGAGCACTGGTGTACCCAACCTAAAAAATTGAGTGCATCATATATCATATTTAGATAAAATAAGAAGATGTCAGCAAAAACTAATTGTTTCATTTCAGTACTAAAGCAATGATTTCATTATTTTTTTGACACTTGGATGTTAAAATTATGCTGTATACTGCATTTGACATCTTTACATACGTAAACCCATTCGAGCCCTGTATGTCTCTGTCCAAGGTGTAATATTCATCCATTGTACATGTATGTATACACAAAGTACTTACTGGTTTGAGTTGCATCCCTGTTCTGATCTGACTGAGCAGTTCTCCCCTGGGATCAGAAGGAGCAGCCGCCTGTCTCTGGGACGGGTCCACGTGTTTCAGCTGCTTCCCTTTCTGGATGGACGCCAGGAGGTCTGCTCGACCTGACGAGCCCCCGGGGGGTCCCGACAACCCCCCTGGGGGTCCTGCCGCCGGCGGAGGGGGTTGGGGGAGGTCCCCCCATCGGGTGGTGGAGGTGGCGGAGGGGG
>NW_017804231.1:948818-960428 GCF_001625305.1 Branchiostoma belcheri
GTGTGGGGGCAGAACTCCTGCTGATAGGGGAGTGGGAGGGGGGAGGGGGGAGGTCTCGTGACAAAGGAGGAGGGGGAGGAGGGGCTGCTGCATTACGAGAAGGCAGTGGTGGGGGGGCAGGGCCACCTCGGAGGGGGGTGGAGGAGGGGGGGCACCCCCACGGCTGGGAGGCAGAGGGGGTGGAGGTCCTGCAAAATAACAGGTGAACCAATTAAACCAAAGGGTCACAGTACAGAGCATGATTGTTAGGATACGTCATGACTTATTGTTAGGGTAATCCAAGGGCATCCCATGTAATTTCAGGGCAGCAAAACTTGCTGGAGGTAATTAGATTAAAACCATACATCCAATGCGCATGTTTATCGTAAGACCAGGAACAACAAATGCTAAATCTGAGAAAAACTAACCCGACTGAGACTTAAATTCCTTCTTGACTGCTTCAAGTCCTCCCTGCTTCTCTATGAAATCATAGATGAACTTGGACGTTTCTTTGTCCTTCAGGAGGTCTTGACTGATTCCTGCTTGCTCAAAAAGTGACTTCAGGTCAGGGTCCATGCTTGTCATCTGTAAGTCAGTGATACAAGAAGTTAGTCATCTTTAGATACAGCATCAGAGCATGAAATACATGTATTTTAGGCAAACCTGCACAGAAAAATTAACTGCACTTAGTGAAATTTCGGCTTGTTATTTTCTTTGCCTATCACTTGTATCAGGTCACTGGAAACAACTGTTTTGAAAATATTCCTATAGAATTAGTGCTACTAAGTATTTGGTTTGCCTTATCAGCACAGTTGATTGCAACAAACACAGCTTACTTGTGTATCCCCATTAACTTGTGTAAAATAGAGCTAGGATGTCAAGAAACCATAGAAAAACTTACATCAAATCCAGTGTTGGGGTCCCAGCCAACATGGCTGATGTGTCTGAGGAAGGAAAAACAGAATACAACAATTGCCATCAGTTCATGTTATTCATGGTACAGACACAGATCATAATATCATAGTATTCTATCACAGACACAGGCTCCAAGACTACTGGAATTAAAGCAAAGTGTAGGAATTTGGACCACTCTTCAGGATAGAATTTTGAAAATGCTATTACCTTTCCCACTATTCTTAAGATCAGTAATAATTTTCCTAAATTCTACAAGGAAAGGTGGTGGTCATATTGTTACCAATCTTCAGGACTTGCCTCTGATGTCCCTTAACTGTATGTATGAATTTCTATATCTTACAATTCAATATCATCTTAAAGGTTTTAAATACACCAAGAACATAGCAAAGTGTTGTGAAAGCACTGGTATTAGTAAACCACCTACTGGAAATTAGTGGGTGTGCTGATGTCGGCTTTGGTTAACTTCTTCTTCTTGTCCTTCTTCTTGTCTCCCTTGAGGGTTCCCTTGTCCTGTTTACGCTTGCTGAGAGCCATGTTGTCTGATGGGTCTGGTTTCACGTCTGCTACCTTCATGTGCTGAGGAGTCGCCACTGGTGGAGCATGGAACTACATGTTACCGTCAAAGTACATGTTGCTACACGTTATCATCACATACAGTAGCTATAGTTTTCACATATATACCTTCATCTCATATCTCAATCCTTTTTTCTGCATACCTGCAGTGGTGGAGGAAACACTGAAAATTACCTGCACCAGACAAATAAACTTCATAGGAGGTAACATTAAATGCAGCAAATAATACTAGTAATGAATACATTGTAATTTTCAATTATAAAAGTATGAAACAAAACAACAATCTTAGACATCCATACCTGGAACAGAAGGAGCTTGGCGTTTCTTCTCTGAAATATGAGAAAAATACATGTACATGAAGATCTGTTTGAACCAAATATTGTAGAATTCAGGTAAAGCCTTTAACAAATTGGTGTACATGTATATGTACAAGCAAACAACAAACATGCCCTCAAACAAACAGCACAGAAAATAACCTTCTGCGTAGAACTTTCACAACATGGATGGATAAAAAAAAACTGTAAGCCCTCACAAGACAAAGGCCTTATTCAACTGTTGGTACCAAAACATTTCAGCATTTCAAGTTTGATTTATATCCTGTCAAAATGGTACATCTAGATTCTAGAAATCACCCAAAAAGTGAAGAAGTAATATCTGAGAACAAAAAAATTGACCCCAAACCTTGTTTCTTCTGCTGCTTCTGTCTGATCTTTTCCTCAATGGTTCTCTTGAACTTGTGTGCTTCCCTCTCATCAGCAAAGTTTAGCCCAGCCTGGCAGTCCTGAGACAAGACAGACATAATGTGAACTTCTTCCAATCTCATCACAATTATGAAAAACAGTGTAGACTAGTAGCCCCAGGCTAGTTGAGCTGCTATGTCTGTGTGTGTTGAACAGCCAAACCAAGAAATAAACTGATGAACTTTCATGTTAATCTCAAGAGTATGTGTCTACTTACGTCAGTGGCAAACGTGTGGAAGTAAGGCATTGCTGTGTTGTACTTGAACTGGTTGTACAGCTCCTGCTCCCAGATTAACACACATTTCTGGAACCAAGATCAATAAGATTCAGTTAATCAATCACTAACAATGTGAAAATTCAAGGCTAAAAATGAGCATTTTCCTCAACCTCATCACATTTTTGCCCTGGTTCTGTGACGTACCAGTAGGCTTGGGACTGGGTCATTCCAAATTTGGAGAGGGGTCTGAGGACTTACCAAAAGTTTGTTGGTATGCAATTTAGTTTTTATCATGGATATATGCAAATCAGCTCATATTACTACTATACTACATTGTACATGTACCACACTTTTTTATAGTACATGTACCATACTTTTCTGCACTACTGAGATATAGACACTGTAAATAAAGGGCTCTCATTGGTAGAGGGGTATTGCCATGTTCTAAACTGTTTTAAATTTTCATAATATCCTTTACCTTTAATATCCTTTTACAAATGAACTTTCATATAAGCTTTTTCCTTACTATACATAACATTACATTACATTACATTACTTTTATCTGTACCATTCCTTACCTTGACGTCATAGACTCGGATGAAGTAGGAACGTTTTGGGTTGTCCTTCACGAAGCAGGCCACGCCCACACATCGCTTGGTCCAGGAGCCGCGGGACTCGGGCAGGGCCAGGTACACCTGCACCACACCTGTCGCCAGCGTCTGGAAGATGGATTATCGCGTTTATCATAAGCATGAGCAATCTTCATAGACCATTCAAAAGTCGACTGCATTTTCTGAAATTTGCTTCAGCTTCATTATAAAGGTTTGTTATAATGGTGGACTGTGAAAATACTGAAGTGATTGGTGAAAAAAATTCTTATCAAACTCCCTATTAAGCCTTAGTTAAATTCCTTAGTTCGTATTATACTATAGTATAGTTTTGACATGATCTGTTAATAAGTGTTTTATTCACTTTAAAAGTTTTACAATTTTTTGCAACTTGCCGGCATAATCACAGGTGACAGGTCCAGCCTCTCTTGGTCATGCAAAATATTTATCAACTTTTGGTTGACTTGCTTCACATAACGGTCAAACCTACTGTAGCTACGGCTTCAAAGAAATATCCAGTCTCAACTCCTACTGGCAACCCTTGATCTGAGCGGGAATTTTTCTATCTTATTTCCGAACGTAACTCATAACTTTATGCCGTATGATCTATTTGTGATGGGGAGGGGGGCATACTATTGTGGTATACGATCTCACTGCAGATCATGGTAAAATTCCTTACCACACATCGCTTCCCAAGGAGATTGAACAGCTGTTCATTTTCTGCCGGGTACAACAAATTTGACGACACGTTCTGAGGCCGGTTTCCTTGTTGAGACATGACTGTTTGACGACAACAAAATTTCAACTTTCTTCAGTCTCCTTTTCAGCAGTAACTTCCGCTTCCGGCGTTCTCGTACACGCCGACTTCCGCTCCTTCTCGTGCCCAGGACCCACTGTGACACGATAATCTCCAAGCAGATGTGGATCGTATCGTTTTCTGGCGGTCAGGCTTCTCTGACACTCACTCACCCCCCAACATCTATACACAGAGGGCACACGAACCGAGGGACTGTCAGAAAAGTTACTACTGTATCTACTATTTTTTTCACCCAACATCTTCTTGGAGACCAGGAGTCTCCGAAACAATTCATCTCATATAACGTTATGTTTGATCTGGAGTCTAGCGTTAGGTGAATAGGAAGGAATGGCATCTTAGATTAAGGGTTATTAAATTTAAAGCTTCTAAAATGAAGTAAAAGGTATAGCTTTCATGTCCAGCCTTCAAGAATGATTTGACATTTCAAATACCTCTGGATACGGAGGTATGTATTGTTTTCTGTGATGTGTATATGTTTGCTTGTATGTCCGTAGGTATTTGAATGCAGATTGGCGGGAAGCGGGGGGGGGGTCTAAAGTGACGTATACAAATGTACGTTCCAAATGTGACTTCGCGAAATTTATTGAAACGGGAAGTTGAGTCATGTGAGGTCATGTGAGTGCTAGTAGATTATCCAGTTTCACTTCCGCATTCTACTGTTGCAGTGTGTTCAGAACTCTGAGGGTAAGGTTTTCTTCTTTATATACTCAATGTTCGATCATTTGCTCGAGTTCTTTGTCCTATACAAGCAGTGCTGTCAGCTTAGCCTTTTGCTGTCACTGCTTCGGCAATAATTCTCACAATATCTGTGAAAAACGCATGACGAAAACTTGACCTAACCTCGCCTGAAAAAATTATACTGATCATTAAATTATTCAGCAGTTCGGCCATGATTTGCCGTATGATATAACATCGATGTTAGGTATGTAACGTTATATGTGGAATAATTATGTCATAATGATAGAATAGAATAAAAGTACGATCAGATTTTAGACTGAACAAAAGGTGGTGTGCATGTTTCCTCTCCTTGGTCTAAACCTAATCTCCAAGCAGATGTTTAGGAAGCCGCAAAAGACAGTATCAAATTGGCCAGGCAGTATTCATTGACCAGAGTGGCAAATGGATACAGTCTGGCCAGTGCATAATGCCTGGCCAATTTGATACTGACTTTCGCGGCCACCTAAACATCTGCTTGGAGATTAGTCTAAACCGGGCTTGCAAGGGACCGTGGAGACCATTACGAACCACCGTCGGCTAGCGTCAAACTAAAGATATCCTCTATCTGAGTCTTTCTTTATCCTGAATATTGCCGAAGTGCATGCAGGCAATCACTACATAGTCAGTGTATGACGGTCAATTATGGCGATGTTTTGATGACACTGTTTTCGCTGACGTCATGACATTGAACCCTAGTTTGCCGGTAGGTGTCGCTTTTAAGGAAGTGGAGACATTGGTGATAGTCACGCACCTGTTTCTGTTCCTCTTTTCTCCATTTCAGTTCCTCTTAAAGCTGTATATGTAACATTAGGATGATAAATTTAATATTTGTTTACTTTCTGGTAGTTTGTGGTGGCACCACTAAGTTTGAGGTGGCACCACAAACTTAGTGTGCCTTGTGTGGGTTGTTTGTAAACTAACCATAAATGTCAGAAATGTGAGATAATTGCAAAAATCATATTAAAAAGTGGAAGTAAATTATAATCACAAGAAATTTTACAATCAAAATATTTCCATTTTTGGTGCAAAAACGATGCCCCTTGAATTCCAGAGACAATACTCTTTCAATCTTTTAATGATTTTGCCAGAACGAAGCCATGGCCAATGCTCCCGTCATCTTCCTGGTGGCCCTGGCCGGCTGCCTTGCCACCGTGAATGCCGGGTACGTGCCGGAGGCCTGTATGAACTGTATCTGCTTTGTGGAGTCAGGCTGCCGCATGCCGGACCCTCTCTGTCAGATGGACGTCGGCTCTCTCTCATGTGGACCATTCCAGCTGAAACAGGCCTATTGGCTAGACGCACGTCTCAAGGGAGGTCCACTCATGAATGGTACATATGTGGTATGATATGATAGATCTATGATATGATATGGTATGGTATGGTTTGATATGGTATGATTTTAGCGTAAAGGCACAACATGTGACATGATCTAAGCTTAAACACGACTTAACAAAAGTTTGAACGAAAGTTAGACCAGCTACGGTCTTCATCAGGATGTAATGACCCACTTCTTCTCTGACACGTGGCCACATGACGTCAGTATAGGTTGAAGATGTTCAAGATGGCCTCTTTCACTCCTGTCATCATTAAGTAACCATGTTCATTGTCCAAGTAATTTGTTGCTTTACCTTATCCATCTTGACGAAAGACTATATCAGAAAAGTACATCAGTTTATTATAATATGATTAATGACTTGTTCTCTCAACTCTCAGACTGGCAGACGTGCTCAGCGTCCTGGACGTGTAGCCGTGACGCTGTGAACGGGTACATGGAGCGGTTCGCCGTCCCGTCCCGCCTGGGCCACAGTCCCACATGTGAGGACTTCTCCCGCATCCACAACGGCGGGCCTAACGGCTTCAAGAGCGCCGCCACCCTCAAATACTGGGAACGGGTGAAGAAGTGTCTGGGCGCAGGTCTCGGGCTGTACTCGCACCACGTATGTCGTTTAGCAAAACCTTTTTATGCAGTTTCTATATTAAAGTTTAAGGAAGGGTAAATAAAAAGAAGTATCTAGAGAAGTAAAATGTATTATGGTATAGCCCAACAAACTACTGCTCTGTTCCTGATAATACCTAATACCTTAATACATATGGTGACCAGCCACTCCAACTTGCTACATAATGTTATCCCATATCACAGAGTGCCTGCTACAGCACCCGTTACCATGGCGACAGTCGTCTGATTCAGGCCATTGACCTGATGTGTTAGGAGAATAAGAAGAAACTGGCCGGGCAAAATAGTGAAAATGTGTTTTCCACATAATGATATAATCAGTTCTCTAGATCATCCAAAACGAATAACGAAGTATATGAGACATTGTCAGATAGCTTGTTCTTTATTGCTTACTCTTTGAATCCCACAAAGTAACATCTCTCACGTTTCTTACAGATTGACCTGGAACAACAGTCGAAGAACTACACCAAGTTGGGCTGACAGCGAAGTCGTGCCAAAGCCCAACGCTGCCTGTGGCATCCGGCCAAGAACGAAGACCATTACGCATACATAAACGCCTTGTAACACGGTCCTTGTAACACAGCCTCTCTGCTTGACTTGAGCATAGATCTTAATAGCTGACAAATATATACCAACCACGTGCACGTGCCTTAATACTGTGTTTGCATTTGGGTCACGTATCTAAGCATTTTGTATCAACAGTGCTGTCACGTTATGAACAAAGTTTGAAACTGGCGTGCATGTCAACGTTAAACATGTTTGGAATAAAGCAACTTCGGCAACAGTGAATCATGTTGTGACGTGACCGTTTGATGTTTGGGTCTATACTTGTGTATACGTGTATATGTAGTTATAATTGTGTGCGATCGGAACAGCGGAGTAGAACTAGAACTATCAGACATCCGACATACGCACGTCGGCCGGGCCTACTGCGTCAGTCTGTGCAAAACCCGTAATGTATTGTGCTTTAGCACTTCAGCAGGACGTCTTTGTTCATGTCTTCCATGTGACTTCGCGAATTTTTATTCAAACGGGAAGTTGAGTCATGTGAGGTCATGCGAGCTTCACCTCGGCATTCTACTGTTGCAGTGTGTTCAGAACGGTGAGGGTAAATATATGGGTTTTCTTCTTTATTAACACAATTCGAGTACTTTGTTTATACAATCAGTATTGTTAGCATAGCTTGTTGTTATCACTGCATCGGGAATAAGTCGATTGTTTGAAACAATGACGAAACTTGACTCACCTACTACATAGGTAGAGAGCTCGGAAAATTTCTGCTGATCATGAAATTATGCAGCAATTCGACCGTGCGTTACTATAACGTTATAGGTACGTATGTATAGATGAGTTGTGCTCTACATAAAGCCTTAGCTCTAAACTGTGGCTCCGTTTGCATGGGGCATTTCGAAACCACTGCTCATCTAGAGATCAGGCTCTAGTTTAATTTCCCGGACATGTGCGAGTAGTAGAGACCATATCCAAGTTACACATTTATCCAGAATATTGCTGAATGTAGGCAATCACTGCCTCGTGGATCACGGATTACGGCGATGCTTTGAGGTGTGAGATAGCGTTATAATGAATGGCCATGAATGATTGTTTTCGCAGACGTCATGACATTGAACTACATATCGCTGGTAGGTGTCGCTGTTAAGGAAGTGGAGACCGTATTAGTGATACTACATGGTAGTAGTCACGTCGCTGTTCCTGTTCCTCTTTTCTCCATTTCAGTTCCCCTTAAAGATGCATTATGTAACAGGATGATAAGAAAGGAATTTTTCTGGTAATTTCTTTACAAAGTATGTTGAATCGTATTTCCCAAGAACTAACGTAGAGTGGAACTCGTTGCTACCAGACACAGTTGGGGCATCATCACTAGAACGAAGATACCAGCAATGTCGAATGCTCCCGCCATCTTGTTGGTGGCCCTGGCCGGCTGCCCTGCCACCGTGAATGCCGGGTACGTGCCGGAGGCCTGTATGAACTGTATCTGCTTTGTGGAGTCAGGCTGCCGCATGCCGGACCCTCTCTGTCAAATGGACGTCGGCTCTCTCTCATGTGGACCATTCCAGCTGAAACGGGCTGGATAGACGCACGTCTTAAGGGAGGCCCTCTCATGAATGGTACATTTGTGATGTGATATGATATGATTTGTGATATGATACGATGTGATATGATATAATTTGAGCGACCCAACATGTAACATGATCTAAGCTTAAACATGATTGAACAAAAGTTAAGACGGATTTTCGACCGAAGCTACGGTACTGGTCTTCTCAGTATGTCATGACCCACTTGCATAGGGAACATGTAATGACTTCTAATGTTCTCTCAACTCTCAGACTGGCAGACGTGCTCAGCGTCCTGGACGTGTAGCCGTGACGCTGTGAACGGGTACATGGAGCGGTTCGCCGTTCCGTCCCGCCTGGGCCACAGTCCCACATGTGAGGACTTCTCCCGCATACAAAACGGTGGGCCTAACGGCTTCAAGAAGGCCGCCACCCTTAAATACTGGGAAAAGGTGAAGAAGTGTCTGAGTGAAGGTCTCGGGCTGTACTCGCACCAGGTTGGTCATTTAGCAAAACCTTTTTATGCAGTTTCTATATTAAAGCCCAAGGAAGGGAGAATTATCGATGAGAAGTAAAATGTATTATGGTATAGCCCAACAAACTACTGCTCTGTTCTTAATGCATTCTTAATACCTTAATACATATGGTGATGACCAGCCCCTCCAACTTGCTACATAATGTAATCCAATATCACAGAGTGCCTGCTACAGCACCAGTTACCATGGCGACAGTCGTCTGGTTCAGGACATTGACCTGATGTGTTAGGAGAATAATAGGAAACTGAGCAAAGGATGTTAGAAACTAGTTGTAGGGAAGCGAGTGTAAGGAATAACGAGGTATATGCGACATTGTCAGATAACTTCTCCTTAATTGTTTACTCTTTTAATCCTATAAAGTAACATCTCTCGCGTTTCTTACAGATTGATCTGGAACAAAAGTCGAAGAACTACACCAAGTTGGGCTGACAGCAAAGTCGTGCCAAAGCCCCGGGGGCAACGTGGCTGTGGCATCCGGCCAAGCTCGAAGACCATTACGTACACATATACGCAATGTAACACGGTCCTTGTAACACAGTCTCTCTGCTTGACGTGAGCATAGATCTTGATAGCTGACATATATGATATATATACCAACCACGTGCACGTGCTTAAATATTGTGTTTGCATTTGGTTCACGAATCTAAGCATTTTGTAACAACAGTGAACGGCGGGGAGCGCATGTTGGGGAGCGGACGAAAGCTAACAAGGCTGACACTCAGGCTATCTAGTCACGTTATGAACAAAGTTTGAAACTCGTGCATAACGGTTAACATATTTGAAATAAAGCAACTTCGGCAACAGTGAATCATGTTGTGACGTTACCGTTTGATTTTCAGGTCTATACTTGTGTATGTAGTTATAACTGTGTGCGATTGGAAGAGCGGAGTAGAACTATCACTCAGACAGCCGTCACACGCACGTCGGTCGGGCCTACTGCGCCTGTGCAAAACCTGTAATGTATTGTGCTTTAGCACTTCAGCAGAACGTCTCTGTTTAAGGTCGTGTTTAAGGATGACATCCTGTCTATAGTTTGCAAATGTTGTGTCGGAAAAAAACATTGTCCGCAAGGGGAAAAATTCTGATGCAATGCTGACTAAACATCCAAAGAAAACTGCGAAAACTCCGGGCTGTAGGTTCTGCCGGCATATACCAGTCGACGGAGCCAAGATAAGAACATGGGACCGATTCAGGATCGCCGTCACCATTTCTGCTCGCAGATCATGCTGTGGAACTTTTTAACACGTATCACGGAAAAACAACTGGAGGAGGCTGGAATTACACACAAAATAGAATTCCAAACGCAGAAGTAGATTAATTAGGACTGGGATTAGAACCATACACCTGTATGACACATTACAGTGAACCATACTCCACTCCATGGAGATGGACATCTTTTCGTTGCCACACCCATGGGTGAGAGGTCTACACGATCCACGCCTTTCTGACAGTTTCATCAGATCCTTTTCGGGGACAAAGAGTTGGCCACGCCCTGCTCCACTGACTGGGGTATGTTCCACCAGCACAAGGAGTGGTCCCGCCAGGGGACACTGCAAAACAACATATCTAAACAAACATCCAATCAATCTCCTGTCAATCATGTGTTTACTGTACTGGAGACTGTACTATCTTAAACTCTCATATAGGGGTGGACGATTACTTCTTGTTTTTTCTCTTCTTGGTTTATCCTACAAGCTATTAGACTCCTACATACCAGCAGTGTTGATTCTGTAAATCGTACACAGTTTAAATTTGTTTCTTTTCTTGCATTCTTCGTATCTTTTCCCTCTACTTATCATTTCATCCCCCGCCTCTTTAAGGAATGTAACATTCCTTGTCAAAAATGTTTTTAAAATGGCCTTGGAGTCTTGGACACTTGACATGACTGTGCGTGTGTACAGAGCAGTTCTGGTGCACTTGTTCAAACAGTTGTAACCGTAAGTATGGTCGAACGTATTCATAGGGCAGTTCTGGTGCACCTGTAACCGTATGATTGGTCATATGTATGGATTAGCTCTGGTACACTTAAAACCGTGAGTATGATTGGACGTGTGTATAGAGAAGTTCTGATGATGCACTTGTAACCATGAGTATGATTGGGCTATGTATAGAGTAGTTCTGGTGCACTTGTAACCACGAGTATGATCGGACGTATACATACATGTAGATTGTAGAGGTACTGTAGTTCTGACGTGAGGTGTAGTATGGGAATGTGATCAACGCTAAGGTTCTATTCAAAGCGGGTAACCATAGCAAAGAAGTTGTCAGTCAGCAAGTATGAGGGAAGCATTTCAGATTAATGGTAGACGTTACCTTGAACGAACAACACTCTTTTTCCAACCTTGTTTATTCCTTAACCTTGTCTAACCTCAGGTAGCATCAGTTACCTTAGCCAGGAGATTTTGTTTTAGTTTGATTGAGACCCTGTTACATGAGTACATTTGGCTTAAAGCAACACGATTAATGCATTAAACATTACTGG
>NW_017804231.1:960448-961478 GCF_001625305.1 Branchiostoma belcheri
AGCTGCGGGTGTCCATATGAAACGATTGCTCATTATTTATTGCACTGCCCTATATACACCTACCAGCGCTTAGTCCTTTTTGGCAAGCTTTCAAGCATACTTGGTAATATTGTTGATTTAAACACTCTTTCTGATAATTCCATACAATATTTAGTTCTTCGCGGTAGTTTCCTTTGTTCGTATGACACCAACTGCAAAATAATGTTAGCCGTACAAAATTATATATTAGAAACAAAAAGATTCTAACTGTATGTGTTTTCTGGGATGGGAGGATTGTTACTCACGCGAGGTCTCATGTATTTTTAAATGTCTTGTAAAATATTTTTCTTTCATTGTAAAAGTGGCTGCGAGAATATAAGTTGTACCTAACTTGAGTTCGCAGTCACTTAGTCCATGTATTTTCATTTGTAATTCTCATTGAGCTTCTGAATAAAAAAAAAACAAAAACAAAAACAAAAAAACAACGCTACCTGTTATTTCAAACATGCCGATTATACGGAGGACACCTTGCTACTGAAAGACTTGTAGTTTTGCAATATATTACAGCGGTCTTTATGATTTTATGCTAGATAATATTAAGTTATGGAGAGATCAAAAGTTACTAAAATATAGCTTCTGCAGAGAAAACAATATGTACATGTATTATGGATATTTCTATCAAATTTGACCTATATACTTCCCCATAATACCCCGAAATAACATACTAGCCTATTATCAACACATGCAGCACAAATGTAGTATGTACATGTTGGCCTCTGTTGAACCCATACGGCCTCGCTCCAAGTCACTGACACAGGACTATCTGCTTGGACACCGTACTATATATATCCGAATTGAGCGTCCTTTCTTAGTTTCTAGACTATAGCACCACCGGTGCCCTACTGTATACAGCCGTCACGCCACAACCATACAACACCGGTCAGATTACAACCGGAGAACTCGACGTGGTTTACACTGCCTTCGGACGGGTGCCTATTTACTCAGTGCCGCACCATTTCGTAACAATTAAGCCTCGCTGACTACAAGCATG
>NW_017804231.1:961498-980395 GCF_001625305.1 Branchiostoma belcheri
GATGCACTTGTAACCATGAGTATGATTGGGCTATGTATAGAGTAGTTCTGGTGCACTTGTAACCACGAGTATGATCGGACGTATACATACATGTAGATTGTAGAGGTACTGTAGTTCTGACGTGAGGTGTAGTATGGGAATGTGATCAACGCTAAGGTTCTATTCAAAGCGGGTAACCATAGCAAAGAAGTTGTCAGTCAGCAAGTATGAGGGAAGCATTTCAGATTAATGGTAGACGTTACCTTGAACGAACAACACTCTTTTTTCCAACCTTGTTTATTCCTTAACCTTGTCTAACCTCAGGTAGCATCAGTTACCTTAGCCAGGAGATTTTGTTTTAGTTTGATTGAGACCCTGTTACATGAGTACATTTGGCTTAAAGCAACACGATTAATGCATTAAACATTACTGGCGCATGTCCAAATCAAGAACAACGTTTACAGTTGGTTGATGGTAATCGTGGTAATGATATAAATAGGTATTGATGACAACAATAAACAAGCTA
Organism: Branchiostoma belcheri; assembly: GCF_001625305.1. Taxonomy (NCBI): domain Eukaryota; kingdom Metazoa; phylum Chordata; class Leptocardii; order Amphioxiformes; family Branchiostomatidae; genus Branchiostoma; species Branchiostoma belcheri. The sequence continues at coordinate 962,004 of NW_017804231.1, forward strand.
AAACATCGTACGTATTGACAGTAGACGCATTATACAGAATACTAATTGATAGCAGTGTTATATGAGCAAAACAAATATGTGAACAGTTTTTACCGAGAACGTGTTTTTGCAGTGTATTTCAACACTTTCTGACTGGTTATCTATGGTTTGCTTTTTTCATGTCTTCTGAAAAGGATATTGGTCTAAGAAAGAAACTAATGATGAAATTTACTGAGATATCACTTATATGTGAAGATACGTTTTCAACATTTTTTAACAATCTTAACCGTCGACATTGCAACCGTGGGAATGTTCACAGCTGAATGAACGACCTAAACCTTAAACTAACCCCATTATCAAGGTACATACGTATGTAACCGCATGATATACTAAATATTCCAAACAACAACGCTACCATATTGGGATTATTCTTAGTTCCAATATGTCTTGGCATTTTCATATTGACAGTATTGTTTCTAAAGCTTTCAAAAATGTTAACCTATTTAGGGCCTTGAAATTTAGATTACCCCGCCATGTATTGGAAAAAATATACAAGTCTTTCATACGTTCATTGTTGGAATATGCTGACGTTGTCTGGCACGGGTGCACAATCGAGGAATCAAACCTCATAGAAAGAGTTCAGTATCATTGCTCCCTCGTTGTGGCTGGTGCCACAAAAGGGTCCTCATATTCTTTAATTTGTCAAGAGCTCGGCTGGGAGACTCTGTCCGAAAGGCGACACATTCATCGCCTATTACTATTTCATAACATTGTAAACGGATGTACTCGGGAATATCTTTCAGATTTACTTCCATGTACAATTACTGCTACTTCTATCTACTCGTACAATCTGAGAAACAGTAGTAATCTGAGAACCATCAAATTTTCTACCAATCGTTTTGGAAAGTCTTTTATACCATATTCCATCACTGGATGGAACAACCTGAATTTAGAAATCCGTACTCTTTCGTATCCAAAATTTCGTTCAAATCTTTTCAAATCGGTACGTCCTGTAAAGTTAAACTATTTTAGCTTTGGTTCTCGTTATTCCTGTATTCTCATTACCCGACTTCGTCTGGGCACCTGCAGCTTGAATCACAGTCTTTATACCCGAGGTCTTGTTACAAGTCCATCCTGTAGCTGCGGGTGTCCATATGAAACGATTGCTCATTATTTATTGCACTGCCCTATATACACCTACCAGCGCTTAGTCCTTTTTGGCAAGCTTTCAAGCATACTTGGTAATATTGTTGATTTAAACACTCTTTCTGATAATTCCATACAATATTTAGTTCTTCGCGGTAGTTTCCTTTGTTCGTATGACACCAACTGCAAAATAATGTTAGCCGTACAAAATTATATATTAGAAACAAAAAGATTCTAACTGTATGTGTTTTCTGGGATGGGAGGATTGTTACTCACGCGAGGTCTCATGTATTTTTAAATGTCTTGTAAAATATTTTTCTTTCATTGTAAAAGTGGCTGCGAGAATATAAGTTGTACCTAACTTGAGTTCGCAGTCACTTCGTCCATGTCTTTTCATTTGTAATTCTCATTGAGTTTCTGAATAAAAAAAAAACAAAAACAAAAACAAAAAAACAACGCTACCTGTTATTTCAAACATGCCGATTATACGGAGGACACCTTGCTACTGAAAGACTTGTAGTTTTGCAATATATTACAGCGGTCTTTATGATTTTATGCTAGATAATATTAAGTTATGGAGAGATCAAAAGTTACTAAAATATAGCTTCTGCAGAGAAAACAATATGTACATGTATTATGGATATTTCTATCAAATTTGACCTATATACTTCCCCATAATACCCCGAAATAACATACTAGCCTATTATCAACACATGCAGCACAAATGTAGTATGTACATGTTGGCCTCTGTTGAACCCATACGGCCTCGCTCCAAGTCACTGACACAGGACTATCTGCTTGGATACCGTACTATATATATCCGAATTGAGCGTCCTTTCTTAGTTTCTAGACTATAGCACCACCGGTGCCCTATTGTATACAGCCGTCACGCCACAACCATACAACACCGGTCAGATTACAACCGGAGAACTCGACGTGGTTTACACTGCCTTCGGACGGGTGCCTATTTACTCAGTGCCGCACCATTTCGTAACAATTAAGCCTCGCTGACTACAAGCATGTCTTGCTAGGCAAGCGTGGAAGTGTGGGGCCTGCAAGCGGCACGGAAACAAGCGTACATCGGAGGTTCTCACCAAGGTAAGCCCTAGAACCGCGTCGTGAGGTAACGTTTAGAGGGGATCGGTAGGAATCTATGTATGTGGTACACGTAAACAAGATTTCTACCTCTATAGAGTATATCGTAGTATAGTTATGAGAAGAAAAAGGGGGCGTTTCAACCTCAGTAGTCTCTAAACTACCCGAATTACTGCATGAATGTTCTCGCCCACACATGTACGCACTACCCAATACTACCCCCTTCTCCCCAACGGCCCCCTTCTCTGTTTATGTTTTTGTTTTAACAAACTTGACGGTTTATTGTGGTCGTCAATCATGTAAAATTGAGAGCTAGATCGTGTTCCCTACCAGCAAAACATATCGTCTTCTTAACCACAGTGGAGTGAAGTGTTTACAGTTTACAGGCATAAAAGGTATTTGTTTTTGCAAAGATGAAGCACTTTTCGTCCCGTTAACTAAAGTGGATTCGTAAAACGCAGTGTATATAATTTGTTAAAATACGTCGAACCGTCGTAGCTGTATTATATTGTCGTAGGTCGTCGTACGATTTTGATGCCGAAGGATTTAGAAGCAGGCTTTGGCAGAAACAAACGCCGACCAGGATCTAAGTACGACAACGTTCACAATTGGTTTTCGTAACAAGACAACTACATGTCGATCTGCTATGGAATATGCAGGAGTATCAAAAGAATGCCCTGAGTTTGCGATCGAATGACGACCTTACGATGGATGTGAGCGAGTCCTTACCAAAAATGAATTATGCCAAAAAGTCAAAAAGGTTTCACAAAATCGGGTCGTTTAATCAGATCCAGCTCTGTTAGTGGCAGTTAATCATTAGATTTCCTCCTCTCTTTCGGTAATCATTTCAAAAATGTAAAACAAAATTTTCCTAAAGGATTCCGATCTACAATCTTTTGTTCTGCCACACCGGAATAAGAAAGGCATTTGATGAAAAGAAAACACCTGTTAAGAGCCGCACGCTTCGTAGATTCTTATTGTTAAGTCTTTTAAAGCCCAACTTTTGTTCGAGACGGTCGGACGAACGTAGTGCCTGTGTGCTAATTAGGTTACCAACCAATAACTTCATTTAGAGGCATTGAAAGGGTTTGAGCAAATAATCTGTCCTTCTGTTTGGGTGTCTTGCTTGACAGACCCCTCCCCCCATAGTTACATCGTACCTTGTAGATATAAGACATCACTACGGAGGGCACCCTGGTCTTGTAAGGTAAGATTGATTTCTGATCTATGATGAAGGAACTAGTACATTGGAAAGTGTGTAAAGTTTGAAGATAAAAAGAAATACGAAGTTCTGGTAACTTTGCCCTCTTCCTATTGGTTGATATTTATCTGTATCTTTATAGCCGGTATAACCGTAACACACCAACGTAACACACCGACGTAACACACCAGCTAGACCAGCTAAGTGCTAGACTTGAGCATTTTTCTCGTATTTGCTTTTGGTGATGTTTTGGCTTGTTTGTACACCATCAACAGTGTACGGTGTACTGCTCTTGAGCGACGGAAAGGAAGTTCTAGTCCATTTACATTGTGTAATTTGCATGCTTGAAGTGGTTTGCATGGGTAAGTCGCTAAGGACAAAATGTAGGGGAACGATGGTAGGGGACGTGTGACGCACAAACACAGGAAAACGCTGGACACGCTAAACTCTACATGATCCGGATCGTTCATCAGTTTAGATAGCCTCCTTTCCAGGCCCTTCGCTACGGCGTTAATTTTGACATTGTCGTCTGTTTTTCTTGATGAAGTGCGGTTTTCACCGTGCTATTTTCCGGTGTGCTAGTTTTATGTACTATTTGTTTCAACGTCTTCTTTCCCAAAATGATAACGAAACGGAACTCATCTGCAAATGTAGTGCGCAATTATCAGCAGAAAACGGCTATGTTAAAACAGCCGTCGTAGTAGAGCCTGTATTTGAGACTGTAGTTTGCCCCGTTTGTTGTTATGGGGTTATGTGAGAACGTAGTACATGTATATGGGTGCATGGTTTTTCGTAGTTCGTAGTCACTCACAAAGGACGAAAATACTTACATAGAATGAACCAAAACAACAAATGTTTTGGGAGATCGGGCTTAGTCTTAGATACACCCGATAAAACGTACTTATATATGTAGTATTCTAGCCTTTCTTTAGACTACCAACCAACCTAGGCCCACTTACTGTTTGCGACAATGGAAGAAAATCCCTTGCATCATGCATGAACAATCACCCAACACTAGCTTAAATCCAGTTTTCCTGTACGTATGAATGAAAATCTCTTTTTAATCAAGTGTACAAGGCGGGGTGATCCTCTCCAAAGCCCCGTGAATTACAGTCCATACAGGTGCAGTTTTTTTCTATCGATCACGTATCATTCTTGGCGTCACATCTTTAAGCAACAGACAATACGAATCATGTACTGCCTACTTGTTAACTTTCACGACTTTCTCGAAGTGGTTTCCACTTAATAAACCTACTAGATGATAGTCACCTGGAATATATACATTGTACTAGATATATTGTGTTCTAATATTTTGAGGAAAAGTACTGAATCAATATACATATCTACATAACAGAAGAAGTAAAAGAGTACAGAACCAAAGATCCGGTTTGAGTTATGAGTTTTAGCTTGCCAGACAAATAAAATGGCGTGTGAGCTGTCAAACAATGTATTCAACTGTACAGCGGCTTGAAAACCTGCCGAACAGAACTGTCGTCTGATGACTGAAGACATCACAACACACTTTGAACCTTATCACATTCGTGATGATCTGCTTCGAAATGTGATTGAACAATCTTTTAAATAGCATTCTTAAAACATATAGAGATTGTATTGAATAACCTACACCTTTACACGAAAACTTGTAGTACATTTACTATGTTCTGACAGTATTATGCTGTTTTAAACAGGAGGGGAGAGCTTGGTTGTCACTGGCTGTGCTGAACTAGGAATCTACACAACAATGGTAGGGTACATCTTGTGCGTCGTGTAATAGATGTTTCACAATCGGAAAAGACCATCTGTGTACGTGCTTGTGCGAGCTTGTGCGTGTATGCTTGTGGTGTGTGTGTGTGTGTGTGTGTGTGTGTGTGTGTGTGTGTGTGTGTGTGTGTGTGTGTGTGTGTGTGTGTGTGTGTGTGTGTGTGTGCTAGAGAGAGAGAGAGAGAGAGAATTGCACATAGTGTACCATCGTTTTCAATTTCTTAATGAACTTTTTTCCGTAAAACAATCCTTTGATTTTTATTGTCACAGGCTGACCAGTTGAGTGAAGACCGCATTAAGGGTAAGTTTTCTTCAGATCTAATACTAGTAGCTTGCAAAACCACCTTCTAGTACATTCATCTATGCGGGAGGGTACATTACTACAGTTAATACATTTGACAAGTACTAGTAAACAAACATTTTAAAGCATAAACGAACAATCACAAATGTTTTGGAAGGTCGCGTGGTGTAAAGGAAAATAAAAATAGCTAGAAAGGTAGCATTTGCAAAGCAAATGCATAATGTTTACGTTCGCATATGGTGTGCTCTGTTAATTCTCAAACACATTCATATATATGGTCAGACAGGAGTCACAGGAGTCTAAATCCCTCCTGCTATAAAATTGCAACATGATGTAACCCAACACTAGTTACCATGGTAACAGACGGTCTGGTTCAGATCATTGACCTTTTTGGTTTGGAGAAGAAGAAAAGGAGGAAACAGAGCAAAAACAATATGTTTTCCTTCGGTATACATAAATACTTATCCTACTGAACTGTAGGTATTTCATGTTGTAAATGTTGATCTCCGATTCTGACCGTCCACAGAGCTGCAGGACGCGTTCCTGGTGTTTGATAAGGACGGGGACGGGATGATCAACACCTCGGAGCTGGCCACGGTCATGCGGTCCCTGGGCATGAACCCGACCGAGGCAGAGATACAGGACATGATGGCGGAGATGGATGCCGATGGTACGCGAAACGTCCCATTTATGCAAATTAGGCATGTTCATGAATGTATATCTTAGATGTACTACATGTATGTAGTATACTGTAGGGACAAGTTCTTTCCGTCTTTGTACTTATCATCGTTGTTAGATTCACTTGCGGTTAGCCTTCGAGCAGGTATTTGCAATAAAGTTATCATTATTAGTTTATTGCTACATGTATTAGTATGATAAGTTACGATTTAATTTACAGGGGATTGTACATTTGTGTCTTGCAGGTAGCGGTGAGATTGACTTTGATGAGTTCCTGGGGCTGATGGGACAGAGGATGCAGGATGTGGACGAGGAAGAGGAGCTCAAAAATGCCTTCAAAGTGCGTCTAGATCTGTTGCGTATTTAATCATGTACGAAGGCCCAAAGTGACATGTTTCGCTAGCCTCTACCAGGCTTCAGAAGTGGATGAAAAGGGTAGAATTGGCCAAATAGACAAGTAACAGTCTAGGAGAGTTTAACAGTCAGCTAAAGGAGATGGGTTGCTACTATGATGTGGAAACCACTCTCTTCCCATTCCTAGAGAAATTTTGACGGAATGAAAAAAAAGGCCATGAACTAAAACATTTTATTATAATGGCAGGTTTATCAACAGTCTTCGCGTTACGTCAGTGAAGGTTAGACATCCAGGTAATAAGATACGTTAAAAACAGTTACTCAAGCAAGTGGATATGATTTTGGAAACGGTCAGACGTTTCAGTAGCATCCACTACCTTTCGTCAGTGACACTGAAGAGTTCTCGAATTCGGCAGATTTGTAAACACGAACTATACCTTGCTATAGTAACTTTCTTTCGCGAGTCTTCATGTTGTTTCCTGCCCTCCCAGACGTTTGATAAAGACGGCGACGGTTACATCACCCCCGCGGAGCTGCGTGTGGTGATGACGAACCTGGGGGAGAAACTGACGGATGACGAGGTGGACGAGATGATCCATGACGCCGACCAGGACGGAGACGGCAAGATCGACTACGATGGTGAACAATTATCTTTCATTCCAATATCTAATGTCAAGACATGGTGACGGCACACTTAGCCTGGGTTCCATACCCATAACACGCTAGGCCCAAGTGGAGGTAGCTACCGTGCCTAACAGGGGGTTGTGGTATAATTTCATTGGGGAAATGTTGGCCATGGAGTCAAGAAACTGGCCTGTGTAGGCCCTGGAAACAGTCTGGCATCCAGGCTACGACGCACTCGAGTTTTCAACTTATTTTCATGCCGCCACAAACAATGTTATCTTCTCCTCTCCTTCCTATAGTATTATTTTTTGACCTTATCGTATCTTCATGTGGCATATTGTAAGGGTGTGTATCTGACCTGTAAACTCTATTTTTGATACCTACTAGTGAAGAATCATGAATGATAGTTACGATCTTTTCCTCTCGGTAAGTCTACAACCAACTGAGCAATGAACGCATTTCGGTCTATTGGCACCGCCATACTTTATTCAAGTTGCAACAGCCAAACAAAAAAAAAATTGTGTACATCACTAATTTTGTTTGTTTTCTTTCTTTGTTTTTCTACAGAATTTGTGCAGATGATGTGTGGAGGCAAGTGATCATCACGTGATCAGATCCCCCACCTTCTCAATTGTACATACAGATACAGTTTTCTTACATTGTTACTAAAACTCAGCAAACTGCCGAGGAGTTGTGATATTCAACTGGTAGGATTTAGTTTGCATCGATAACAGGCCAGCTTGCCAGGAGAGGTACTGTCTAGCAAAGGAACTTTAGATAATTTTAGACAAGAGTAACATGCCTTGTGCTGTAGTCTTGCCTTCTATGTTTCTGGGTTGTATGGACACATATTTTCTATTCTGTAATAATGGAAGAGTGTTATTCTTATTCTTACTTAGATGTCTGTACGTACGTGTTTAGCAACTGCTGAACACATAAGAAACATGTTCTTGTTGGTTGTCTCTCAAACTGAATGTAGCTAAATGAATATGGTGGCAATAATGTATCGATATATCTTAGAGGTTCTGAAATGAACTATCATTTTGAAAGATTCATTTGAACCGGTGAAATCATACTGTTTGAAATGCTGTACATTCCTGCGTCTTGTAAACTGTTTGTAACTCCTAAATTGTGTAGCCCGTGAATGCCGTCCAATGTCTGTAAGCAACAGCAGATACATAGCAGACTCTTTTTTACGATTAAACGTTTTCTAAAACAGCATGCATCTAACGTTATATCTGGTCTCCTTATAACAACACGCAACCGTCGATTTTTCAGTCCACAGCCTTTAACACTGGTTCATCTTCCAGTTCCACAGTTACAGTTCCCACTGCAGCCTTCGGTATTCTTCGCCCATGGCGTTCGGCTGTGGATATGGAGATACAATAATGTCAGGGACAGATAAAGAATCGAATATGAAAATGACAATCATGTGAACTGGGAGTCCAAAGGTGTAAGAAGTAACAAAACGAAGGAAGAACAAATGAATGAATGAAAGATGTACAGACGAATAAAATGGATGAATGAATGATTGATTGGTTATACTAACGTTGGCTACCTAGAACATGGATGAAAAGATCAATGGACGGATAGGTGGATGGAGAGCATTGTCAGTACAGTGGTGACCGTACTATTCTTACCTGTAAGTACTGAGGATCTCCCTGTAGACACCTAGCGACGCTCTCCCAGTAGTGCAGCGTTGTGTCGCTCAGGTAACCGTTAGGCCCGCCCAGGTGTATCCGTGCGAAGTCCTGACAAGTGGGGTCGTGTCCTAACACCGGGGCGCCCCGCCTGTGCTTCACAGCGTGCCGCCTCATGTACCCGTCCACCGCCCGCCGACTACACGTCCACGACACCGCACAGCTCTGCCAGTCTGAACAATTCAACAATAAGAAAACAAACATTTAGTTCAGATCAGCCTCGGGAAATTTTCGTTTGTGCCTTTATTGAGCCTTGAAAATACATAGATCAATTTGGTCGCGACCCTAAATTAGGGTTAGCTAACCCAAAATAAGGGTTTCATAACCCTAAATTAGGGTTTCATAACCGTTTTCACAAACGTACAATAAAGGTCATTCATTCATTCTTTCATTCAATATACTGTAAAAATGCAAACCGGCAGACAGACAAACCCTGAACCTACCGTCCATGAGATCCTCCCCCATCCCGCGCGCGTCTGTCCAGTAGGCGCGGCTGATCCGGTACGGCCCGCACACCAGGAACCCCGGACCCTGCAGCACACACGGGGGGCTGGGCATGCGGCATCCCGGGGTCAGCACACGGCACATGCAGTCCATACACCTGTCGGGGACATACCCCGCAAGAGCCCCTGGCAGAGTCACAGAGATCACGGCGAGGAAAACGGACAGGCTTGCGGCTGCAGGCTGCATCTGAGAGAGATGAAGTGTCAAAATTCTGTAATCTTAAAGAACTAATCGTTGTGCTTAATTCGACATACCACATGGCCAGATAATGAGATACACAAGTAAACTGTATTAGATGTTGAAATCTGCCAGGCGTTTCAAGTACATGTAGCATCTTCGACGTCAGTGACTAACGTCAATGACTTTCGTCAGTGACTATATAAACATAGTGCTATTTGCTGACAAACTCGCGTCAATACTGGAAAATAGGTCTTTGCTACTTCCGGGTTAACAAGTCACATATTACTTCAATTACCGATTCAAGTGATTGCTTCGACGTCATATTGTCTACAACGTTTTTTTTTCATTGTCAAAACAGAAATGTAGAAGTGCAGTCGGTCGCCATCAAACTAAAAGAATTAAACAGACATAACAAGTAAATATATGCACTATCAAAATCAAATTAAAGTTTTTGTATGCGACTGTGATACATAGCATAAACACGAGCATGTACGGTTCATTGGGTAAATGAAAGTTGTAGGTGTGACCAAAGGTCATTTTATTCCAGTGCATGGCAACATGTAAAAAATCAAAATTGTTACCAACGTTCACTGACATTTCTAGTATGATACGCTGCAGATCGATAAAGACGTCTCGGCCTTGCTGTCTTGAAGACCTCGGGAGTGTATTTATGAATATTCAGATCTGCTTCATAATTTTCGAAGCCTAGTAGGTTTTATGAGGGCTCGGCCACCAAGCCGTCTGACTATGAATTGTTTCTTTACGTATACATTGGTTGAGTTACCGATATTCTAGTAGTGTGGTGTTAGCTAATTGTAAGCACTCGCTAAAACACCAGCTGATTTGGGGAAGATTTCTTACCTTGGCGGATTTCATCAGGTTTGTCCTAGATCTGGAAATGACGATTGTGTGCCCGGTCACCTGAACCGGGAAGTCGTTGAAAACAGAAAGAAGTTGTGACGTCTCTCTGTGTGTCATCCAGTGGACGGGCTTACCCTGGTCGTCAGGGAGGAATACGTTTATCTTAAACTCACATTATTCCAGCAGATGAGCTCACATCCGTCGCAAGAAGTCAAGAAATGTAACACTCCAAAGACATAGCTAGTTAGGGCACCTGCTGAAGTTAGTGCACCTCCTCACGAGCGCCATCTAGCAGCAACGATATGCAATACAGGGAAACCAACTACAACGAAAACACACACACACACACACACACACATACACATACACACACACACGCACGCGATTCATACATTCATACATTTTATTACAATTTTGGCATCTGTCATCGTTTAAAACAGCAGATGCCTACTGAATAAAAACTGTACAGGTGAAGCTACAATAACTGATCGCTACACATGTACAATTACAGTACTGGTATTTGGCTAAATTTCTTTGGCTAATACGCTCTTTATTTTCATATTGCAGTAGGGTTATGTTAGCCTGGCTAGGGTTATGTACTCGTGCTCCCAAGATGACTGATATTAGACTAAGGTTACCTAACTGAGACAGCTGATCTGAGCAGCAGACTTATATAAACCCCCTGTATCCCCACGGCCTCCCTTTTCACTCCGAGAGGTCCCCAAACAACTGTCGGAGATTGTTTATCTACAGCGATAGAACAAACTTTGATAAGAGAAGTGTCTGTGACGGCAGCCAGCTGGGGGTACAGGGTTAACGGACGGTCCCCGGGGTCTCAACGTGGGGGCAGATCATTAATCATATGGATGATTATGGCTGAGATTCTAGTTTGATGTACATTCATTATCATATACACGATGCCTGAAATTTGAAGAGTACATCAAATCTTTGAAAACTGTTAAAGTATGTGTCATGTACCATGTATGCGTTGAATAATTCTTGGAAATGTTTATTGAAATGTTCATTTGTATCACAATATGATGTAATGTCCCAACATTTCAGCCTATTGCCATTGGCTGCCACTGTGCTTTGATAGGATAAAACATCGATATACATGCATACGGATGCAATATATATCGTCCTTGAATTTTGGAAAATGCAAAAATTACATAACTTGGATGTTGAAGACGAAGGTTGAATACGTGTACGTGTGATGGCATATCACTTCTGCGGTTCTCTACCGACTCCCCTCGGAGTGTGATTCGGCACGAGAATGACATGATCCCGTGCACAGTGTGACGGGAGCCCCTGTACTGCTGTGTGTGTCACCTCGCACCTGCTGCACCTGTCTGTCTGCAGGGACACAGCAGCTGTCTCCTCCAGCTGTTTCTCTTGACAGAAAGCCCAAAAGGCTCCAAGCAGAAGTTTAGACGATTTTATGAGCTCAGATTCGATTGCATAATTGACCATATTGCCACATATGTACACATATAATATGCCAAAATTGTTCCCCATTCCTTGTGTCCATTTTTCATCATCATCATCACCATTCATTCAGGTGATTTTAAAGAAAACAAAAGTACTAGAAGCCAGAAATTACACGATCTAACTACTAGTAACACGTCTGTCAATTGAGTAGCTCAAGTATAACTTATACCGCCCTCACAGTTTCGTTGGAAAATAGATGTAGAATCCCGAGCTGTGTGACTAATGGTTTACAGCATCTGTTGTTGGATGTTACATCTGTAAGATTACCATTAATCGCTGGGGGGAGGTTACAGTCGGGATACAAGTGTTTCTCTGTGGGAATTATCTATCTAGGGGCATTGTCAATGCCATTACTCACTGATAAGTTGCATCACAAAAATCAATATTTTGGATTATGGAATATTATTGCATCACGAATTCTTTATAAAAAAACACACTATGAATAGTGGTGAGCTGAGCAGGCATGACCTCCTTATCAATCAACTGTCAAAATCACACCCACTCCACCCACCACACAACCAAAGACATGTATGGTAAATGATAGATTATTCATTTTCATGTCTTCACATCTTCCTCTTTTCCTTTGGAATTGATTTTGGGATAATACATTACTATCCATTTTTCTGGAATTTACAGCATATGTAAAGCTCTTTTTGCAGATGTTTTGTACAGTATGGTCGAAAACTTTTTTAGGAAACAAATGAATATCTATGCGCCCATGGATTTCATCCATATAATCAAATCAACATGGCTTAAGTAACAATACTAAGAATTGAGGCATATAAACCAAGTAAACACACAGACACATAAATGCACTGATGAAGACACAGTAAAGGCTGTATTGAAGTAATCCTTTCGACAGGTGGCTTCACCATCCATACTTGCAGTAAAAATAGTGGTACTTATGTACAAAGACTGTTAAAAGCACCTAATCCTGATATCCCTTGATATATATATAAAACAAGCCCTATATGCTCTCGATTCAACCAACATACCTACAACATACACGTTTTTTTAGTACAATTGTTTGCGTAACCTAGATCGTAAGTGCTAGCAAAATGACACAGGAAATTAAGTACATATACAATTATCTAAGTTGCAAATAATAATTACCCAACATTGACAGATTCAACCAAACCATACCTTACACTTCTCTTCATCCAAAAATACCAATTTCTGCCACAAAAACTGACATCCCAAATGTTTTACCCTCACAATGACCTATTCACACACGATATGTTGAGGAACAGAATACATCAGATTGTCCCGAATATGCAAAATTAAATCATACTCTGGGGCCAGGCAACTTAGAAGTTCATGGCCAAAGCAGAAAGCATTAGGCTGTGGCAGCTTTTTTTTGTGTATTCAGATATACATGAACTTTAAGATACAGTATGCGAACTCTGATGTTCCATTCACTGCCTACCAACATCATGAAATAATTTGATTGACAAGTCATGTGACAACTCCATTAGGCCCTGTAGGTGGCCGTTGCAGTAGAAAACAGTGCCTGTAATAAGTGGGCAAGTGAAGCCTCTATAAGCATATTTATTTTCCTCATGTCAGCTGGTTAGCATATTATAACAAAATGCTTGCAGTGGCATTTCTAATTCGCCAACACTTACAGGCACTGTATCATTTTGCAAAGGCCACCTCTTTTGACGACAATCGCACTGCTTCCCAGGGAAGATATTTCCAATACAAAGATTTCAATCAACATATCGAACAGTTCATGTATACCTGGAGTGTTTTTAAGCATATTATAAGGCATCATCCCATTTCTCTGCTTCCAAATTTGTTTCTTATACACGATTGCAGACATACAGACATTCTCACACCAAGGGAGCTAGCTCTCTCTCCAACAACATGAAAAATATGGTCCCCTTTTGTGCTGTACAATAACTATCATCTGGCCAAATCTTACTTTTCAATGATACACACACACTTATGATCTCTTTCTCCAAATAGATATTTACATGGAAATGTCAAATGCATCTTTAAAATGTTGAATGCCATAATATACCCCTAGTGAGCATTGCGTTTATTGCTAGGTGTGCCCTACTTATATTAACCCTGGCGGTGCAAAATGATCAAGAACGATGTTTCACATTATCAGAAAATTACCACCGATATTATTCACTTTTACAATAAATATCCACTGTGCAATGGTGGTCCCACGGCTAAGAAATCTCCAAGCAGATACATGGTTGTGGCTTCATTTTTGTACACCCTTCTGGTGGCAGGTTGTTTATTTTCTAGACTAGACCACATGTAAAAGGTATACAAAAACAAAGAACAAATCTACTGGGACATTGTACGCTACATTCTGTCAACAAATATCCATAAATGAGACAAGCAAAAACTGAGAAAGATTAGGCCTACCATAGTTAGCAAGAAATCTATGCATTACTGGGAAGATGAGTTGGTTATAAAAGTCAGCAGGTGTTCTGTTAGTGACCTCTGACCTATCTCTACTGGGGCGTTTTTCACTTGAGGAAATTTTTGGTTTTAGTAAAAGTTTCACAGTCAGAATCATGTTCAAGAATTTTTTTCCAACAAAAAAACAAAACAACAAATACATCCCAATACTACCCAAAAGGAATATTAATTCGGTGGCAATGATTTACAACTATACATACAAAGAACAACTTGAACGTCTTTGACAATCTATGCCTTCTCGTTTGCATCTTGTTCTAGATTCCTTTACTGGGTGGCGTAAGGAAAGCATGGGGCATGTTCTGTTACTTTCCCTGCAAATGTTAGCTTAGTACGACTGACTGAGTATTACAAGCCACAGAAAGGTAGGAATGCAAGATGGCTGCTGTCCGGTTTAAATCGGAAGATTACTGGTGTACATGACAATGTTTTGCAGGACGTTACTGATGAATTCTATACAGAAATTGTTTCTTCATACAGAACCCTTGCTGAATCTTCCCTTTTATCAGAACATACAGTCTCATAATAAGAACTAAAACGAAGGACAACTGTGACTATAGGTTAATACAACTGTCTGGCCAGAAGTTTTTTCACGTTCAACATTTCGGTAAAAATTGCCCACCACTGTGAATAATTAAAGGCTTGTTATTAGTTCTTTTACACCTTTTTAAGTTGCAGCTATTGCCTTAGTTTCTCCGTAACTAGTTATCACACAACGGCAGGCTTTCCATTTCTTCATGTGTTATCTCTATTGTTTGTCTATTAGAAGTACTTTGTAAGTAACTAGCCTGTTACGCCCCCCTCCCCCATCATAGCGTATACACAGCACTGTCCTGGTCTGTTTTACTGTTGGTCTGTTCTTCCTTCCTCCTCCTCTTCTTCTCCATCCTGCTCGCCGTCCTGTTCAGGGGAGGGCACGCTCCCGTTAGTTTTCGTGACTACCACGTCTCTAATAATGTCCTCCTCCTCGTCACTTTCTTCCTCCTCTAGCGTTTCGTCGTTGTGGTACGCCTCGTTAGAGTACGACGACTCCCGCGCGCCCTTGTCGTTCAGTAACGGTTTGTCGTCCGTGGACGAGCCGCCGGAATGTCCCGACCCCACCGACGTGCTGAGCGAGCCCTTGCGTACCGCATTGTTCCGCTGGTTGGCGGGCTTCACCGTTATGATCAGGTTGTGGCTGTTGGCCACCATCATGTCCGTGACTTGGTCCAACGATTTCCCGAAAACCTCGATGCCGTTGACTTCCAGGACTTCGTCGTTCACTGCCAGTAATCCGGTGCTCTCCGCCAGACCGCCCGGAACCAGTCTGGAGATGAAGATGCCAGGAACCTTCTCGAGTCCGTGTGGGGTGACCCGCACACTCGTGCCGTCGCGAATGTAGAAGCCCAGGGGTTTGTCGGAGCCGTGCTTGTGTAACTTGACCCTGCGGTACGTCTCCGGGACGATGTCCACGTCGATGATGGCGGACACTCGCCGGAAGTCCTGCGGTTGGCTGATCTGGAGACGAGGCTTCGGCTTCTGGTTGGACAGCGGTCCTGGGAGCCCGAACTTCTTGCTCTTGTTCAGAGTTCCGTAACCGTTAAACTCGCCTTGGTCTTCACCTGCAGAAACAGCAGCAACAAAACAGGTTATACCATTGGAATCAAATAACACAAACATGATACTGCACAAGGATTTATATACTTCTAGTTCTACACTCATTTGAATGTTTGAACATCTCTCTTTTCCTAACAAACTCTCTGTAAATGCATGAAATTACATTTACACAATTTGTAGTTTACTGGTTATCGGTAACTACATGTATAATCATATAAATATTGTATATTGAATTTGACATTCAAGTTCTACCGTATACCCGAAGTAAGATGTTGTATAAAATCCATGAAAAAATATAACAGTACATAGCAACCTGCTGCAAATGCCAAGAATTCAAAGCGCTCTTGAAATTCTAGAGCCTATTCTGTCAAGTCAATGGTTCTTGTGTGAGCACATTTGACGTCTACAAGGGCATCAACATTAAAGTCAAGATGTTCTTGAAATACCAGAGCCCATTCTGTCTTGACTACAGGATTTGTGGGTGTGAATTCGGTGTCCACATTGATGTTAACATAAAAGTCATGTTATGGGCAGTGCACAGAAGACAAATCCCATGTTCTGTGTACAGTCAAACCTGTACTAGCGGTCACCTTTGTATAGTGGTCACTCGGCCATAGCGGTCAGTTTTTGCCGGTCCCTTGAATTTTTCCCATTGACGTAAGCATTAAGAATCGTGTCTATAGCGGTCACTGTTCAACGCGGTCAGCGGTCACCCCATTCCGGTCCCGCCGGCATGTCAACACCGCCGATAGCGGTCGCGGCTGGCCGTAACCCGCTAAGCACCACGGCCGTAACACCACCCCACCTCGGGCTACGACCGTTATGAGCCTTGTGATAATTTTCCGATCGCTACATTACTAAAATGTGAACTGAAAATTAGACTCCATATGTGTATGAAATAAAGGAAAACTGACTTTTGACACGAAGTTTCTGCGGTCGCGGGTGTCTTTGATATCTGCGTTTTCCCCAACACCAGTGCCGTGCGTGCCGCATGGGGCTTTCAATGGACTCGGCCGCTCGGCGAAGATTACGGCAAATTATCTTTACAAAAAAACTTAAGAATATCCATATTTGGTTTCTCGATTCCTTGAAATGCGTAGATATGTGCATAGCTTCCGTTTTTCATGGGCATAATTAAAGAAATTTGGCTCGAAAATGCGTTTCGTATTTTTCCAAGATGGCGCATGCATGTTAGCTGCAGAGGGAGGTCAATTGGGGTCATCGGAAGACTCCACTGTTATGGAGGTAGATACACCGAGTTTTATTTAACTTCATTAGCGTCAAATGACGTAATTACATTATAAAAACATTTGAAATACATTACTACAATTAATGTTAGATGTAAATTTAACACTGTAGTGGATATTTTAGAAAAGATATAAGTCTGAAAGGAGAAAATTTTATGTTGACTACCACATTGGCATAATGGTAGAGGCAGACAACCCACGCGGGGAGAAACCCAAGCCGTAAACAAAGGAGAGTTTTCGCTAAGTTTTCATGTTCAAAAACGACCAAAAACGGAAAGTAACTGGCAACTGACGAACAATTATTTTGCTGTTAACTAAATAGACAGCATCTTGGTACAAAATAACTTATTTACGTGGTTGGAATTCGCTGTGGCGTATGTCGGTCGCGCGAAGCAAGTGTTCACCAAAGAACAAAAACATGGCGATGTCGTTCTCTTCCACTTTTCGACTAACAACAACAACTACTAGTAACGTGGCGATTGCGGAGAAACGATGGCGAAAGCGGAAAGACGGACGCCAAACTTATTCCAAAAGGTGGAAGTGATTCGACTGGCAGAGAGAGTGATAAGAAATCGTCGAAAGCTGAGCTTAGATTAAATGATTTTGCAGTCGATAGAAATTTGTTTGGAGTTGAAAGTTTGTTGCTTGATTTGCTTTCTTTTCCTTAGCCACATGTAGTACTAGTATGTACACAAGAACAGTAAATGACAACCAGTGATTTTGTATGTTTTAAATTATGTGAATGGTTTCATTGTCCCAGAATAGATTAACTGAATATGTTGAGTGTATGTATCTTTGATGTCAAGTTAATGTTTCCATGCAATATTTCTGTATTTCTTTTTTTTCTAAGCAAGTACAAAATAAAGTACAACTAAAGCAAAAGAACAACAAATTATTTAACTAACACATGTACATATAAAAGGGGTTTACCTTTGCAAATGTATGTATTCATATGTTTCAGAATAAAGACATCACTGTTGGTACTCAAAGCATGTGTCCCGTTTTTTTTTGGGGGGGGGGGGGGTCAACTAACCGGCTGTTTCTCTATAGTGGTCACCTGGCCATAGTGGTCAAATTTGGCCAGTCCCTTGAGTGACCACTATAGGCAGGTTTGACTGTACATTATATAGCATGAAAAGTTAAGCTTCTCAAATCCATTATGGCACCTGAGTATTTACAAGGTCACGAACAGCCAGCAAACAAGGTCATATAACAGGACCCTTAAACGTTGTGCATTACAA
>NW_017804231.1:980415-981963 GCF_001625305.1 Branchiostoma belcheri
ATGAATGTTGTAGTCTTGAATTGGCAGTTCTCATGTGGCTTTGGGTATCATAATACATGCATTTCATAAAAAAAACATTTTTATTGCATTATTACCTATATTTAGCCATTACTGCTTGCACTAGGTCACTTTTGGAAGGAATGTATAAAAAGTAGAGACTCTTAGCTTTCCATTGATATATAACATAATGGGGTTGTTTTAGATTAAAGTAACCTAAAATGAGTAAAACAAAAGTAGTACCAAACATTTCAGTAGGGTCTGGAAACCCCAGCACAGGGAGTGTGTATAGGCCAGAATGGCCAGCAGGACAAGGGTTAACATTCATGTCATAACAAGAAACATTTCTCAGCAATGAATGGGGAAAACGACAAACCATAAGTTAACTATTTCTGTGTGTCCAGTAATTTGTGTAATATTCCAATATACATGTATAGTTAGGTATATTGATGCACATGGATTTGGGTTGAAAAATTTGTCAGGAGCTGGAGGACAATTCATTTCTACAGTAACACCCAGGCTTCATGAAAAACTATCTACCCGAAACAGATGACACGGTTAAATGCGTATGACATGATATATGCCTGTATATTGATTATTATGGCTACTTGTATCGACCTCGACAGAGGAAACAGTTATCGGAACATTGGTTATTTACAACGGCACAATAGACGACTGGAGACGGGAAAATTATCACTAACCACTGGCTGTTAAAATACTACATTTATCTTCCATGGATATAATTACCATATAGTATGGGTCAACACATATACGGGTCATATATTCCTATGTGTAATTGATGATAAATGTTCCAAAAGATAAAGAAAGGAAAACAGCATGGTGGTACAGAATTGATATCTATCCCTTTCATACAGGGCAAGACATATACCATAAAACAAGGATGGAAAACCTAATAAAATTTCTTTTACAATGAAAAAATTATTGCTTTACACGAGATTAAAAACTTATATGACATATTTCTAATGCGATACATTTTATCTATCACAGTAAACCGCTACGAAGAAAGTTTACGACTCGAAGCTTAACCGAAGCTAAAACGATCCAGTTGCACAATAATAAATCGTGTTGCAGAGGTGCTATAGGCAGTAGGCAGGTCAGTATATAGATTTCCGGTAAGCATGCAAAATACTGTTCTAAAATACATTACACAGTCTGCGCTCCAATATGACAGGCTTTTGGCACCAGACACTAGTTCAGCAGGGTATGTCTGATAGGAAAGAAAAACCCTTGCCCACAGTTGCCCATTTGAAAACTCAAGTGTCAGGGTGTCCTAACTATTGACTAACGTTGGTTTAGACTCTGTTTGCAAGCTTTCTCCCCTCTCTGTCATATCACCAAACTGCGAAGCGGTCGTCGCCAATTTAACTTGCCACAAAATAGCAAACTGCCGGGTGGAATCTTGCACCAGGGCCAAAAACAAACCCTTTCTCACTTGTCTGGTGGTCTGTGTATAGCACAGAGGTCAGCTCACTATTTGTACAACTACAAGTATAGAATACACTAGAAAACTAACAAAGGTGAAAGGATGGA
>NW_017804231.1:981983-1062005 GCF_001625305.1 Branchiostoma belcheri
TTTGGGGTGGGGGGTTCGAACTAACCGGCTGTTTCTCTATAGTGGTCACCTGGCCATAGTGGTCAAATTTGGCCAGTCCCTTGAGTGACCACTATAGGCAGGTTTGACTGTAGTTAGTTTTCGCTGTATGTGACCCTAACCTAACAATGTGTTGTGGACTGACTTGATCATAAACCAGTGCAGGTAGAATAAAGTCTGCAGAGCTCCAATTTTACCTGCACTAACCTGCATGCACCCAGCTGTACATGTACATGGGCCAGTGCAGGTAGACATCAGAAATACCTGCACAGCTTCAATTTTACCTGCACTAACATGCATATGCAGGTGGTAATTTCGAGGCCACATAACTACATTGTAGCATTGTCTAGCTGTCAACTCAATATTAACATTCATGTCATAACAAGAAACATTTCTCAGCAATTAAAGGGGTCCAGTGTGTCCAGTAATACTTCGTCTTGCATAAGTTATAACATATTTCAATATACATGTATGGTTAAGGTATATTGATGCACAGGGATTTGGGTTGAAAAATTTGCCAGGAGGACAATTCATTTCTACAGTAACACCCAGGCTTCATGAAAAACTACCCGAAACAGATGATACGGTTAAATGCGTATGGCATGATATATGCCTGTATATTGATTATTATGGCTACTTGTATCGACCTCGACAGACGAAACAGTTATCGGAACATTGGTTATTTACAACGACACAATAGACGACTGGAGACGGGAAAATTATCACTAACCACTGGCTGTTAAAATACTACATTTATCTTCCATGGATATAATTATCATATAGTATGGGTCAACACATATACAGGTCATATATTCTTATGTGTAATTGATGATAAATGTTCCAAAAGATAAAGAAAGGAAAACAGCATGGTGGTTCATAATTGATATCTATCCCTTTCATACAGGGCAAGGCATATACCATAAAACAAGGATGGAAAACGTAATAAAATTTCTTTTACAATGAAAAAATTATTGCTTTACATGAGATTAAAAACTTATATGACATATTTCTAATGCGATACATTTTATCTATCACAGTAAACCACTATGAAGAAAGTTTACGACTCGAAGCTTAACCAAAGCTAAAACGATCCAGTTGCACAATAATAAATCATGTTGCAGGGGTGCTATAGGCAGTAGGCAGGTCAGTATATAGATTTCCGGTAAGCATGCAAAATACTGTTCTAAAATACATTACACAGTCTGCGCTCCAATATGACAGGCTTTTGGCACCAGACACTAGTTCAGCAGGGTATGTCTGATAGGAAAGAAAAACCCTTGGTTGCCCATTTGAAAACTCAAGTGTCAGCTAGCATGTCCTAACTATTGACTAACGTTGGTTTAGACTCTGTTTGCAAGCTTTCTCCCCTCTCTGTCGTATCACCAAACTGCGAAGCGGCCGTCGCCAATTTAACTTGCCACAAAATAGCAAACTGGTGGTTGGAATCTTGCACCAGGGCCAAAAACAAACCCTTTCTCACTTGTCTGGTGGTCTGTGTATAGCACAGAGGTCAGCTCACTATTTGTACAACTACAAGTATAGAATACACTAGCAAACTAACAAAGGGGAAAATTTGGTGATAGTTTCAAAGTGGGAGCGCACCCTATACTACAGCTAACAAGGCTGGACTTCAGGCTACAAAGCACTTTGAATGGATACTGTAATTTGTGATTTTTTTATCATTACCGCTAACAAATATTTTGCCGACTTTCTTTTTTTTTTGCACCTGCTGCCACCGTGAACAAATTTTCTCAGACAGTTAACTTTTGCTACCGTGAATATAAAGTGATTTACAGTAACTTGTAAAGGCCTTATCAGCCAGGTTCTGGACAGAGATATGGCCTCTCTGGTCAGAGCCTATTTCACACAGAACACCATCACTAGCCATGGACTGGCTACGTGCCAGCATTACCAGTCTCACTGTGCTGCAGTGGTCTGCCCTGGGACTGATACATGTCAGAACCTCTACATGCTACATGAGCTGGATGTTAAGTGGCTGTGGAAGGCTTACCACAGAGACCATTACTAACAGTGCAGTTAGTGCCCAAGTTCTGCTATATGTTGGGCTCTAGTTACATGTACATGTATCTAGGTGAAGGCAGTACTGTTTTGGTCATGTCTGTATGTTTATCTGTCTGTGTTTCTGATGTATTAGCAAAGCTCATAAAACTATGGCTGGATGATATTTCACATGTGGGTACGTCCTGGGAAGATGAAGGTCAAGGTCAATTTTTCGCCTCCTCTGTATAGCCTCCTTTGTTGCTTTCCTCTGTGTAGAAGAACTTCTGATTCTTATATTCTCTCAATCTCTGTATGGTAATGATGGATACCTTTTTACTCACTTTTGTACCACAAACTTATCATTACTGTTAACACATAATTTGCTAACTTTCTTTCTCCTGCATCTGTCACCACCTGAACATATAGTTCCGTGAACACATCCATTTTTCTCAGACCGTGAAATTTTGCTGCCATGTGAGTATTGTGATTCATTTGTCATAAGAGCCTTTTGTTTATCAGTTTCTTAGCAGCAGCTACGGTGTCAACTAAAAAATTACTCCAGCCAGCCAGCCAAGGCTTGTAAATGTATGTATACATTCCCTGTCCTCTGCTTCCCAACCATGGCACCCTGGTTATCTCTGCTCTATACCGTATTCCCTCAGGCTGGGAGCTGGCATGTGTGGAATGTGGACAGGCAAGGACAGACAGAACCAACACACCACACATTCAGGACACATATATCAGCCTTCCTTATTACACGTCCAGATCTGCGTTAGGCAGAATTCAGGCTATGTTTACTTTGCACACAAACACGACATACATGTATCAGGAAATATGACGTTTATTCATACAAAGCCTGCATGTATGTGGTGGTTCACATTGTCCTCATTAAATGAATGACCAATTCATTAACGACACATTACACTGACCTGTTTACTATCAGTCCACCTTCTGTATGTAATTTTGTCTTTTGTAAGTACAAGATAGATAAATACTGTACCATGTTTTTGTGCAATTATGCTTACAGATGGAGCAAATATCTCCAGCCTGCTCTAGCAATGCCAGGAATTTTCTCATTTTTGTTAGCAGTCCACCTGAATCTTGTACGAGATACTGTTTGTACATGGGTAACCGTTCGACTACTGGCTAAAAAGAATAAGGTCACAGAGCAAGTGGTTATCCCAGTGTTGCATCAGTGTAGAGTACATGTCACATTTCCCTGTCCCTTTTGGAGTCTAATATGACCTTTCTGGAAAGTAATGTGTGCAAATGAACTAATATAGAGTGACTGCAACAAGATGGTGTGTTGTGACGAAGGGCAGTTATACCGGCGTACTATGTTTTATGTTGTCTTCTGTCTGTGGACATAGATTGACTGATGCATTTGTATATTTGAATGTAGGTGAGGCTATCTGGGTAAATTTTGAGTGATAGCTAACAAGAATGTTTGAAAAAAATATACTTGTTTTTTGAAAATTCTATCACAGTGCTGATACTAGTAATAGGAATAATTTCTTCCATCCAGAGCATCTATTCACATGTTAATTTAACCTTCTCGCTACCAAAAGTTCATTGATTAGTGTCACACAGCATGTAAAGGGTTAAAACTTCCACTGGCCACTGATACAGCTCTAGCTTGTGACAGTGTCACCTGAATTATTTACATGACACCCTGAGCACCACAACAGCTATACAACCAAATTCCAAGGGGATCCAGAGTCTAGCCTGACCCCATTCTGTGGGTTGACTCACTTCATGGCTGGGTAGTAGTGTTCCAGCCAGCCTGAAATTTTTTCAGTCATCTCAATTTTGTCTGACGTAACACCATTTCGAGCACCCAAGGCACAGTGACACTCCTAAGGGGGGCTGATGGCATGCTTCCTCGGGGAAAATTTTGAAACCTTGACCCTCTGAAACACTTATCTTGCATTTTGCGGGGCAAGTGTTGCTTTTCGACTAAGCTGAGTAGCATGAATGATATCTCATCAAAGATGATAGATTGTGCAAATTTTTTTGTCTTCAGTAAAGTGGCAAAATTTTATCAAACGATGTAAAGAAAGATGGACAGAAAGACAGCAGTCTAGTCTGACCTCATTCTATGGGTTGCTTCCCTTCATGGCTGGGTAGTACACACAATATGAGAGGTTCTAGAGTTGGGGACATGTTTACATCAGTCCCTGTCTAGATCAGGTTTCACACTAACAGGTGCTGTTGGACCAGGTTGTCTGAAATGAAATATTTTCCTCCACAACTGGCCTTTCTGCTTTCATGGCTTTGGTTTCTCTGACCTAAATTGGCGCCCACTCAGAATGCCAAAGGGACAAGAGGACAAAAGGACAAGATTCTCAGTTAGACATTCTTTGTCAAATTCTGATGTTCCAAAATTTGAAATATGCTATCACACATGCACACATATTGGACATTTTGAGTGTCTATGGGGGAGACCCAGGCATCAGACCTGTGCACAATATAAAGAACCTAACACATTTATTGAGAAGAGTAGGGGTGACCCAGTGACTTGCCAAACCTCTTGAAACAGTGTCTGCAACATCGCCTTCCAGCCATGATCTATAATTGAGATAAAGCTTCATGTTACTTCTGGAGGTGACGAGATATGAAATATGACCAGTATGAAGTGTGAGGTCATCAGGGTATAACCCAGGAGGGGTGCACAGCAGGGGGTGGGATGTCTCTTATTGGGGCACATAACTTATCTCCAAGCAGATGTTGGGAGGGCAAATTTGTTTCTACAATGAATCTCCTGTTCTCTGACAAGGAAATCCTTACTACATGTACATTGAAAGAGTTGTGTATCAGGGAGGCAGTCAGATTATGGTACAATGTTCCCTCCTGACATCTGCTTGTAGATTCCACATAGCCCGGCTTTGACCACAAACAGCAAGTCAAAACACATGCTGGTGCATGTAATATGACATCTGACCTCGCTTTAAAAGCTAGCATCATAAATTTCTTGGAAACTAGCCACTTGTGAGCCACCAACCCAACAATTTTAATCAGACAAGTCCAAATATCTGATAAAGCATTTATGGGGCTATCAAAAGTTGATCTACTTTCCAGAAGCTTGACAGTGAACTTGCACATACATGTTACAGTCTAGATGGGCTGAAAAGCCATACTAGACGATGCACACAGCCACAACACCAGACTTACAGTGTTACCATCATCTATTAGTATGGAAGGATACCTACAGCCAATTTTGCTTGTAGACTAAGCTTCATTTAATGACATCACCTCTTTCCACATCTTCACATGCCGATTTTTGTCCATCAAAGATGCTGGATTGGGCAATGCATTTGTCGGTCATGATAGGCAAAATTCCGTCAATGACAGAAAGACGGACACAGGTTACAACACTGCTATCACCAATTTTCCACCTATGACCTTCCTGCCACACTGTTTCAGTGCCCCCCTCCCCCATGTCTCACACTCTTCTCTCCTGACATTTCAGTTTTTTCTATGGACCTAATCAAGCATGTGAGGATGGCTTTCAGAAGAACTGGACCCACATTTGTCTCCATATCAAACTTAGACCTTTTCATAGTGACTGTGCTTCCAATGGAGATATATAAGGGCTGCATTAAATATTAATGGTTTAGACCTGGCCCTAACTACAGTGCACAAACATGTATTTTCAATGATACTGTTGTAATGAAATAATACCTTTTATTTAGGACGATAAAGTTATTCAAATTACTTACATGTATAACTGGTCCTAAATTCTAGCAAACAAGGACATATACATGTATCGTGTACAGTAGACAGACAATACTTTAAATGTTTGAGTGTTCATTTTTCATGAAACTTACTTAATCTTCATATCATAACTTCCAAAATGGCCGCTGCTTCTTTTATTACCACCAAACACCCTCTTTATTCCTGACGATTAATTACAGAAATTCCAACCACTGCAAAAATGTTTTCACGAGGTAACGACTGTCATTTTTAATTACACCTCACTATGATGATGATGAATACTTTATGGATCACGTAACTGGAAAAATATTTCCGACATGTCGTATTGGAAAAGGTCAATTGTGAAGGTCGTGAGAAAGTATCTACTGGATTTACTGGACTGGTATTTATGTCTGGTGTCGGCTTATCGCAGAAAACATGCAGGCAGACTGTCGCGTTTACTGTTCTTGTTCAACTTAGCTCATAATCCGAAGCACGCAGCTCTCTATAAAGGACATTGTTTGCTGTCAATCCTAGCGTTTAGAGCGTGCATAGAGTACACTCAATGTGAGGGCAGAGATTCAAAGTCATACAGCACAATTGCTTAGTTGTATCAATTCTTTATGTAAACCAAATACAAAACATGTGTACCAAACCTCTTTTAGCTGTCTAGTCTCTTTCGCCCTCTCCGCAAATAGCAGAGAGAACGAAAGAGGCTGGGCAGTTAAAATAGGTTTTGTATCCAGGCTACACAGAGACAGACCCTACATCTGCTTGGAGATTTGGTACTTCTAAGGTTACTGACCTGCCACCCAGCAGTGACCAGTTGTTGTGGTCAGCTCTGGCCTTGTGGCCCCATTCATCATCCTGTCCAGAATGTACCTCCCATATCAACAAACTATCCAAAGGGTCACTTGTGGTAGGAACTCCCAGCTACTGGTGTAATAATATAGACCACCTGGTCCCATATAGATCTCTACAGACCATTACAGCTGTCTATACCAAGTACACAGGCCACACATTTAGAAATTAGTCTCTTGCTGGGACTGCAAATGCACTGTAATTTTGTACATGTGGGCAACAATTATGCAATAAATTTTAAGAAAGTACATAGAATGAACGAAATGTCTGTACCAATATAATTAGACAGGAAATGCCCAAGGGATTTCTGGCGAACCAGTCTTTTCTTAAAAAAATCTACAACTCTACCCCTCAGAGAGTCTCTTCCGGCAAGACCCAAGGTCACAAAATAAGGTTTAAGTGTGACAAATTGGCACTTGTCCTGTAGAGAACTGATCCTTGGACAAAAGAAACGCTAAGACCTCTTCTTCTTCTAGTACCTGTGTATTGTAGGTGGATTATGTTAAATGGCTGCCCTTGAATTGAGAGACAGAGACTAAGCTACATATCTTTCAAAGGAAGCTCCTAAACAAGGGGCAAGGTCACGACATTGAGACTTACAAGGTGAGGAACATAAAAGGAATTCTTCCAACATGGCCGACGCAACAGTTACAATCTAAAAGGCATCCATTGCAATTTCAGGGCGGCAAAACTGTGAAGTCAATTTTCTGGAACGAAAATGTTCAAAGAAATGGTAGTATATGTCCGCATCAGACAGATTTCCTTCTCCAGAATATTCTTCATTTTGCTGTCGTAAAATTTCACTGGATGCCTTTAAATGCCTGGGTCAGTTTTTCCCTCATGTATTTTGAACCCTTTTGAACTCAAATCCTAGATGCGATTGACTCTAAAATGACCGGAAATCTAATTCTGTGTTTCCCATGTGAAAACTTGGCTGGGGTCAGTTGAAGTAATCCGGTGTGGTTCCCCCAAAACACCTGTAGCAGCGTTGGGCCTAATCCTAGCACAACGGACTGCAGTAAACAATGTTCTCATTGGTTAGTCATCTGGACAACATGTTGATTGTTGTTGTTCTACCTGCACAGGAAATGAAAGGTGGGGTCCTGGTGATTACGAGATACTAATTGAGGATTAAAGTATTGCTGCCAAACCAGTTTTTCGAGCTGGATTTACTCAATACAAGTTTGGTACTCTAGTCATTATACAACTCCACACCTACTGAGGAGATCCCACCTCCCAAAATGTACAGTTCACACATAAATCAGCTGTCATTCATGCAATTAATATCATAAGCTGCCACCAAAGTGTCAGAGACAATTTCAAGGAAGCTTTTCCCCAGATTTTTCTGATTTATCCACATTCCTATGATAATCTCTAATGGTATACTGAAACCCTTCATTTCTGAACTTAATTACTTTAGTTCAGAGCTAAAAGTTAAAAATGTTGGAAAATCTTGGCTGTGAGAAGAAATCTACTATTTACTAAGAGAATTATTAACATCAATTCCTACTCCATATGAATTTATATACTGGAAGGTTTTAATAAACATCACTTTTCTGGGAAAATGCAGATCATCCCAAAAATCAATGCAGTCCAGACAATTATAAATGGCTCACAACTATAGTATCTTATGTCCTGGATACAAACATGTAAAATGTATAGGCCAGCTGGCATTTTGTACAGGGAAGTTTTGGTTTGTAGGTCCGAACCCATGGATATGAATTTGCCTCTTGCCATGCCTCTGAATTTCTACCCACAAAAAAAGCGCGTTGCGGAACCACTAACTAATCGTACCATAGACACACTACAATGTACCAACATCACATATTGGGGAAATATTATTAAAAACATTGTTAATATTTATTCTACTCAAAAAACAACCACCTAAATCTAATACAGGTGCAACAGTGTGCTGGTGGAAATGTTGTTCTACCTGTGTACAATCACTTTACACCATTTACAGAATGGTTGGTGGCTGCTGGCAAGTGGTCTGGTCTTCATTTCCATGTTTTCCTGAAATTCCTCTCTCCCTGGGGTGGGTAAGAAAACCTGGATTTCTCTGTAACCCTACACTGTCCAGAAACATCAAGTATGTATTCTCTTTCCTTACAGCAAACCCACAGTAGCCTTAAGGATTAAAATGGATCCTTAATAGAATCTTAAGATACTCTTTATCTTTAATACTTAACAGCAAATGTTAAACCACACCCTTAAAGATGATATTGATAGGACACATTGTCACCATTTTTTTGGCAGTGTGACAAAAACATGTCCTTGTTACTTTGCTATTGTTAGCTGAAAATGAAAACAAAATGGCTATGAGAAATGGTTACAAATACACAGTATAGGAACAGGGACTATTTTGCTGACAGATCATTTCACAACAAGTTTCCTGGTTTTTGTGGTCAGCTACTGTGGAAGATACAAGATGGCACATTAGTGACAGAACTGGGGCTAAATTTAGTTCTGTTTGAATGTCTTTCTTGATTGGTACATATAATCCAAAACTGTGTGATGGACAACAAAAAATAAGCAACTGGAGATGGCAGACTTCACCACTTGAGTAGTAACTACATGCACATTATGCATACACAGATTTCTATCTTGGTACATGTATGTTTTGTGTCCTTAAAAAAATGTTGTTTTTCTTTCTCCAAGGACATACAAACCTTGAAATGTCTGGGGACTAGCAACAGGATAGATTTTAACCTAGACATAATTAAAAAACATTACATTTTGTCTTCTTGTTTTATTCCTTACTGGGTAGGACAGACTGTCCTGTGTCTTGTATTTAATTAAATTCTAGTCAGTTGTTATTGTTATTGTTGTTGCTGTTGAGTGCTTAAACACCATCTCTCCGTGTCACGGAGCAGACATCTAAGGAAGTCGATTTTACCCTTCACAGAAAACAGTAGATACAAGCTTTCATCCATTTACTGCACTTCAAAGCACCCCCCTCCCCAATTCACATCATGTATTCAGACCGTGGACTGGGAGAAACCATGCACTGGACCGTCGCTTCCTGAAGATACATGCTTGTGCACTCATTTCCTTTGCCAAGAAGCTTACGTTTTTGGTAGTTACCTCCACCAACTGCAAGGAGGTTACGTTTTGGTAGTTACCTCTGCCAAGAAGGTTATGTTTTCGGTAGTGACCTCCACCAAGGAGGTTATCTTTTGGGTTGTTTCCTCCGCCAAGGTTATGTTTTTGGTAGTTACCTTTGTAAAGAAGGTTATGTTTTTGGTAGTGACCTCTGCCAAGAAGGTTCTGTTTTCTGTAGTTAACATCCATCAATGATTCAAGGAAGTTATGTAATAGGTAGCATGGTTGTGTTTGTAGTTGGACAGCATATATGTCTCAAGAAGCTGTGGATGGATTGTTATGAAATTTGGTATGTGGTTAGGTCTTTAACCATCAAAGAAATGATTCAGGTTTGGGACCCTCTGGTGACTTTCCTTGGTACTGAAATTAATGTAGAATGTAGAACTTCCTATACACTGGCATTCTAACAATGTGTTTGATAAAATTCTGTGACGAGAGCTTATAAATACAAGTAAGGCCACACCAATTTAATTTCTTGGTTAACGGATTTTTCTACAGAAATAATGGAGCGGGCGGGCGAAAAAAAAAATAAAAATAAAAACAGGCCTAGGCATCCTATTATGGCCCAAAATGGTACAATAGGAGCCATGAAGTTAGCACACCAGGCTGGTTCAAAATTTAAACAATGAATTTTGAACTTTTAATGATACTACTGCATTGAAAGATGGAATGACTGTAACAAGTAGTAAGAAAAGGACTGTTTTCAACTGTTCAGGGCAAAATATGAGCATTTTGCAGTTGATTCTGAATTTTTATTTTTATTTGCAAATCAGAAAAAAATTAAGCGGCGAGTCCGTTAACCAAGAAATTAAATTGGTGTGGCCTAATTGGCAGTGTAATTAAACTACATGCCTATCTAATGCTAGCAACTATAAAATTCTAGTTTCTATCTACAGAACCAATAGACTTGGCACCCAGGATATCACTTTAAAGAGAAAAGAAAGCCTATTGCTACAATGTCATAACAATATTGTTATTTATTCTTCACCTCATACACGGTCGTCTCAACAATAAAACACTTCATATCTGATATCATCAACAAAAGAATACAACTAAATAATTAATTTCCAATCTCCCAGTGACATTTTTATTATGAAATGACAATGTTTCCCCCTGGGCAACATGGAAACAGAACCGTTTCTGCGGAGGTTGCATGATTCGAATCAGTAAGATGGATGGATGTCTGCTGGCTGTCTGATTGGATAAGACTTAAATAGATTATATTCTCTTGGTGGTTGGCTCCTACATGTAGGTTATCACAGGGGAAAACCAAATTCAGTTATGGACAACCCCCAGGATAGAATTAATGGCCTACAACTATGTACGTGTCTAGGGATGGTTAACAAGTGACACTGGAGGGTCAGGCAGTATACGGTGAACAGCATTCTAGCTACCGATAGTGTCCATGTTTCCGTCATTTGACAGAATGATGGACAAAATTTTGCTAAATCTGTCATCTTTGCTGAAAAAAAGTGGTGTGTCAAGATACAAAAAGATGTCAGAAAACTATGCTTATTACATCAGCAAAATTTCCCCTCAAAATGTGGGAAACAGTGTTTTAGGGGGTCAAGATTTCTGAAGCATGGCATATCATTGAAAACTTAAGTTCTGCAATGCAGAAGTAAAAAAATGTGTGAAGTATGTACACACAAAAACGGAAGACAAAACTCAAGCACTATTATCAAAGTATGTACAAAAGTAACCAAAAGCTGCCATTTTTCAAATGAAATGTTTTGGTCCTTGCATTATTGACATGACCACACAGCTACAGATTGCGAATCACTGTATCATAGAAATCACACCTGTTCACTGTTATTCCAATAAGCTAGCCATGCGCTATCATATACAGGTCTATAACCGGATATTAGCACTCTTTGGGCCATATCATTTTGAAACTTGTTGATACAACACTAGTTTCAATATACAGCATTTTTATATCATGCAAAGCAATCAAAGTAACACACGGAATATACACTGTATGTACCTAGGCTAATCTAGCCATTAGCCAACAAGAAATGACAGAGAGATTCTATTTTTGGGTGTGATAGGAGTTTTTCAACACACCTAAAATGTATGCAGGGATGGGAAAACCCCATACAGTGCTTTTGTTGGGTCTAGCATCATGGAAATTGTCTTCTCCTGACTCATGAACTGATCTGTTGCAGCATGACAATGATAATAGCTATTTATGGTCATTTCTTTTAGATACTAATTACTACTAAACATACAATCTCTGAGCATCCTTGAAATCCTTGAATTGAACCTTCAAAACCTGATAGAAATCCAAAAGTCTTCCTCTAAAAACAAAACATATCCCTGTAAAAAATTAATGTTAGCATGTGATTTCATGGCGGCCTTATTCTAGGTTCCATAGCAACAGCTCAGTCTCCAAGAAGGAATTTACAGAAATATTCTTATCTCACGAAACACAAACAAGCACGAGACCATGAATACAAGCTGAGTCACACAGTCTGGAAACGAAAGACACAAAAATCCATACAACACTGTCAGTTACAACACTTACAGTTATACAACACTTATGTAGGGCAAAAAAGAGGTCACTGAAAGATACCAACACAAAGACAGACATGTATCCATTCCATCTTTCTATAAATCAGACATCTCACACTAACAACTCCCTTCTTGAACCTCTATCTGCATGCAAGGTGACTTTTGCTCTCATCAAGTGCTGTTCCAAAATTAACTGTACTTTGATTCCCTTTTAACACTGTTTTCCATCTACATTGTATCCTGTGACAACTAAGCATGTAATGCAAGTGTTGACCTCTAACCTGTAGGGGTCACTTTTTGTGGATGATTGATGGAAGTTGGACCAGAGTGAGCATGACCAATGGCAGGTTCATCTGTCTCAATCTTACCCCTTTTATTGATTTATCCAAATCTAGGCCACACCAATTTGATAAATTGATTCTTGAACTCGCCTGTTTCATTTTTTTCTGATTTGCAAAACAAAAGAGAAAAATTCATATTCTGATTCTGCATCAACTCCAAAATGTTCATATTTTAACCCACCAGTTGAAGAAAGTCCTTGTCTTCCTATGTGTGTAGTTGTTACAGTTTTTCTGCACTTTCCTTGTAGTGGTTTGAGTTTAACATTCAGGTCCACCTTGTATTACCAGAAATTGAGCATTTGCATTACTAAATTTTCAAGTTACCATATAACTGGCTGTGAATTTGACAAACTATGGGTTGGAAAAGTTGGAAGTAGAGAAAGAATTTTTGCACGTTACCTCTCATTGCTATGCCCTTTCAGGCTCTTCAGTACAGACAAGGGAAGGCATGGAAGGGCAGACAGAGAGGTGAAACATTAGTTTGACAGTTCCATGATTCGTACAAAGCACAGACCCATGCTTCATGTCACGTTGTTCAAGAAAATGGATGTGAGAGGTAGTCGAGGTATTAAAATCAAAACATGAACAATTGAAAAAATTCTGCGGTTTGATACTGATGGCAAATGTTTTTGATACTGATATGCTCTTGTATAAAATTAGGTATTAAAATCAAAGCATGAACAATTGAAAAAATTCTGCGGTTTGATACTGATGGCAAATGTTTTTGATACTGATATGCTCTTGTATGAAATTAGGTATTAAAATCAAAGCATGAACAATTGAAAAAAAATTCAGTGGTTTGAACTTTGATATACTGTATAAAATTCCTCTGACTTTATCGGTAGGCTTATATGCCAGAATTCTGTTGTCTTAAAATTGGATAAACCTTACAAGCATTAAAATTTGAAAGTCAATGACAGTACACATGTATGGAGACATTTGTACAGGTTACAGATTGTCTGGAAATGATACCTCACTGCTTATACTTTCTGTCCAGGTAAAACTACCTTTTTACAGCCTGATTTTGTAGAACTCAGACATTATACCTAAAAGCAGTAATGTTGGAACAACACATGCTATAATACCAACCTGCAACCAGCAATTTACAAGTAAGTAGGAAAAAGTATTTCTGTAAACTGACAATACAGGTACCGTACAACATGTGAAAGAAATCATTTTGCTATCCTTACTTAGTTACAGTTTATCATCATCATATTCATCTTGTGTACTTACATTTGTTTATATAAATCATCAGTATCAATTCTGTAGAGAGGTTTCAATAAAATGCATAAGATTTTTTCCATCAAAAATACAAGAAGACAAATGCATTTGAATAAGTCAGAACATTCATTGCAATTCACAAACTCACTGCACAAATTCTATATATTGCATACAAATATTTGACATGAATATGTCTAATCTGTGATTATAAATATCATTCGTTTACATGTATGAAAGATTTCATGGGTCATGAATCTGTAAGAAATACTGTTGCTATACATTTCATGCTATCATTTTTGGTCTGTTTCAATCTTATAAGAATTCATCACTAGAAATTAGGACATCTATATTCTTGAATGCTGTCTTCATTACCTTCGCCAAGAAGGTTATGTTTTCAGGGGCGTTCGTGTATGTGTGTGTGTGTGTGTGTGTCTGTCAACACGATAACTTGAGAAGGTCTTGATGGATTGTCTTGATACTTGGTAGGTGGGTAGGTCTTGATGAGACCTCAAAATGATTAGATTTTGGGCCACCTGGCGACTTGTCATGGTACTGCAGCAGAACTTCCGGTTTTGATATCTCATGATCCAGACATGCTAGGGTGACGAAATTTGGATGGCAGGTAGGTCTTGTGCTGGGGATGAAGTGACATGAGTTTGAGCCCCCTAGTTGCTTGCTCTAGAACTGCAGGGGGGTTTAATGGACAAATGTTTAAAGGGGGATAACTCAAGAACCGATTGATGGATCACCATGATTTTTGGTATGTAGGTAGCTTGAGTGATGCTTGACATAATGATATTACAATTATGCAAATATGGATGTAATTTGCATAATTAATGAGGAAATTCTATTTATCAGCTGCATTCCATAATAGGAAGTTCAAGCTTGTGACATATGTTATTAAGAATGAGAGAAACACTGACAGATATCGATTATGCAAATGGAGACTTAATTTGCATAATTAATGAGAAAATATTATAATTGCATAGTGGTAACTGCCTGGAATTTTATACTTGGGGTGTTTGAAAGTTAAGTTAAGGTGAACATAATTAAACATAACTTATTCAAATAAGGATCTGATTTGCATAATTTATGAGAAAGTTTCATCATGGCATTCTTTGTTAAGATAAGACTGTCTTTTGGTGGAGAATATGATCAACAGATATAATTCATGCAATTGAGGATCCTATTTGCATAATTAGGGGGATTAATATATAATTTCTTAATCATAAAAGCTAACATCATTTGGCGAAGGTATGAGATCGTGGAACTCTAGTTGGAATCTGAATCTATGATAAAAGAACACTACTGAAAGAATTCAAAGATAAAAAAACTATAGCAGGTCAACCTTTTCTTTTAGCTAAAATTCTGACACCTTGCCAATGGATTACATGAACCAAAGTGAGTTATGCCGTTAATCCCTCTTAACAATAGCTTATGAATATTCATGACATTCTACACAGTGGTACAGATAACATATACACCTGTATGCACATGTCATGTATTGTACCATCAATCTCAGATTGAATAGCAGCTGTTACATAGATCCCAGCATTATCTAACCACAATTCAGCGGCTGCAGGGCTATTTGAACCATGAACGGAATCACCAAGGGTGGTTTGCTTCAAGAATTTGTGTGGGAACTGTGTGATTAAATCTCCAGGTGTGGGAGGGGGCATCGAACATGAAAAATATGCCCTACTTCACAAAAATGTTCCCTACTGCACAAAAATGTGTCCTATTGTACAAATACAATCTGTTCTCCATGTAAAACTATTTATCATTTGCAGAGGAACAAAGAGTGAGACAACGCTGGTATGTAGAATATGAAAAGAAGACAAACTACATTGTAGCTAGAAGCTGAATAGATTTAAATATCATTATTTACAGGCACAAATTTTAATCCTGACATGCTTTAGAAAATCTTGCACCAGATAGATTTTCTGATACACAATAGTACATGTAAATACTGGTAAACTGCTTCTTCATTCAAGACTTATACAACACCACAATAGCTCTATGACCTCAAAGTGTCAACATGTACTAGTGACTAGTACATGTTGACACTACTATACTATAGTATGATTGCATCATATCCAGACATATGGTACAGACTTGAACGGTCAAAGTCTCCCACAAATCAATTTATTCTAACAGTTGTCATATTCAAATAAGAACCAATGGAATTGCCATTGTTTTAAATTGTATACTTTGTGTGTAAAAAATTCTAATGTGTACATTGCACCTAAGTATGCTTCCTGCTGCTGCGTATACGTAACGTAGTCAGTACTTGGACTACTCGTTGAGAGTACCC
Source organism: Branchiostoma belcheri (assembly GCF_001625305.1). Taxonomy (NCBI): domain Eukaryota; kingdom Metazoa; phylum Chordata; class Leptocardii; order Amphioxiformes; family Branchiostomatidae; genus Branchiostoma; species Branchiostoma belcheri. The sequence goes on from NW_017804231.1 coordinate 998,046, forward strand.
TGACTCATGTTTGTGTATTGGTACAGCAAACACAAGTTCCTTGGTACAGGTATATGTTCAATACTTGACTCATGAATGTACGACATACCTCCGCCCACAGTTCTATTTACCTGAGGAACTTTTGTTCCCCTGACTTCAGTCGCTCACCTTTTTTGTGCCAGTAGTAAACTCTAGTCTAGAGACTGGTGGATATTCCTGCACAGCAACCAAGGCTAAAGAGTTACCAGGTTGTCTAAAGACTTTTAGATTGCTTGAATGACAAATAGTTAAACCACTTTGTACTTTACAATGTAATTTACAGTAGTGTATGCGGTAAGGTTGGAATGTTACAAACAGAAGGAGGGTTTCGTAAAAAAACTGTACATTTATTTATCTGAGGACAAAAAGGCTTGCAGGCTTGGTGTCTCAACTGTGTACATCCCTACCATACACACCACTTCTGTCTTAGGTTGACCCAGTTGCAATAAACAAACAATCCCTCAAATGCTCCGACCCTTTTTTGTTCCAAACAAAAACACAAACCCTCCCCCCAAACCACTTAGCATGACACTGTCCGTGGCTGACAGAACTACAAACCACGTTAATCAATTATGCAAAACAAGGATCTAATAATAAAGATCGATCAGCCAAGGGCTAGGATGGTAATTGAATTACACTCCCACCAGATAAAGAGGGCTGCAGAGTAGTTTTGAGGCAGTTGAACTGGGGCAGTAGCTAATACTTAGGAATTCCTTTGGTATGCGCCAGAGCGACAGAGAACTTTGAAGGGTATGGATATGACTAGTTGCGGCATGTCTGTTTCAAAGGAAGGCGAGTCATTATTGGCTTTCCTTGTCCCCGAATTCCTTTGTCAAAAGGCTTTGTTTGGGGTGGCGTGACCCCGAAACGATCGCATTCCTCCTGCATGCGCTTGAACGTGTTTCCTTGGACGCACGGAAACCTGTGACCCGTTACTTTCGACAGGAGCCGGGCGCGGTGCGTCGGGGTTACGCATCCCGGCTGGCAGCGACCACGACATACCTGGCATGTCAACTCATAATCCGATATGTGGGTGAAATGGAAGGGGGAAGTACATATCAAACATGCTCGCTAAATCTGGGGCTACCGGCCGTGCCAAGGCAAACAACAGATCAAGTAGTCCAGAATTAAGGTGTTTAGATACATGTACACGGGCCACGGGGCATTCAACTCTACTTGATAAACCACAGATGTTAAAATGCACACATTACCTATGGAATTAGTTGGATACGTGCCTACTCTAACCATTACCTTTTCCATTAGCCATACACATGACCAATGCCACTGTTATTTCCTTGCTATGACTACGATATATCCGAGATTACTTAGATACAAATTTCACCTTTATTCAGCTAACACTAAACAAACCGAGAAGGGGGATACTGCACTTCACTGCTGAGAGCAGGAAGTCGTAACAAGCGAGGATTACTCAAGAAGGGAAAATTGTTTCACCCTGTGATAACAATCAGTATGTTAGTGCAAACTAAGCTTGAAATTGCTTCCTTCTCAGAACTATTAGCAGATAACGATGAATTATTGGGGGTGTAATGTTTAAAGTACAGGAAGTAGATGCTCTTGTGCTGAGTCAGACAAGCTCCCATGGCAGTGTGTATCCTGGCTATACCTCTACATGTACATCTGTTTCTCCAAGTTCAGAACCTCAACCTTTCAAAAACTCTGGGAGGTTCAATCAGTCCAGATGGTTTGATGAAAGAATTCCTGCAGCCTTTAACGGTTTCCCAGGGGGTAGTTAAACTGGTTGGAACCAGGTTTTCAAGTTTATCGTGAGTTAAGAGTTGTCCATAACCCAGAAAATACCACCCACTCGGCTCGATTACACGGTAAAGGTACTTCATGCTTGGTTTGTTATAGGAGTAGCTCGAGTGCCCCCTCCCCTTCAGCCTAGAAAGAAAATCTGACAGAACTCACCTTTTCTCTGCACGATTAGTCTGACCACGGGAGCCGCCGTGCTCATAGCCTTGACGAAGTTTTCATCGTTGTTGATGGGTAGGAGGTCGCCGTGTGGGTCCGTGTAACACAGCGTAAAGGGAATGTCCGCGAGGTGGTGTCTTCGCTCAACAAGTTGGTAGAAATCGTCGAATTTTTCGATGGACGTTTTGTCCAGGGCCCAACGTCGGTATTCGGCGTCGAACTGTATAAGGTTGGAGTGGAAGAGACAGTGGAATTTGGATCTGATTGAACGAGGTATGCAGGTTTATCGAAGGGGGAGGGAAAAGAAGGTCAAACTTCTAGACTATGTCAAAATATGTAGGCTAGGCTGGGCGGTTGTGCGAGCGCGGTTCGATTCTACCAACACCGGCGGTCAATCATGCAGTGCAGTACAACAAACACATGAAAACTGTTGCCCCTCTGGATTTCCATTTTTAGCGAATTTGACCACAAATTTCACGTAGAATCTCCCCTACCTTAAAACAATAGCCTGGCGCCCTACAATCGAACCAAGCCCTGTACCTTGATCTTAAAACACGCCCTCAACACACAACAACGAAAGTCCAAACCAAGACAAGGGTACGCGTTCTACACGGAATTTTCTTACCTTACTTTTCACCTCGACGACCCCGCTCTTCACCCGAGCGAGCGATTTTGACTTTCCTGACATTCTCGAGGCTTTCCCTGCCTCTTCTGGTGTAATTCTAGCGCCTTCCTGGTCCACCAGACGGGTAAAATAGGGTTAGAAGTCAGCAGAAACAGCGCCTGGTCCGCCCTCTATGCATAGTGTCATCTCTAATGAAGTCGGCAGCCCCCAAGAAATTGAATACGCGTGTTTTGATGACGTCATATCCCCGCCCAACTTCCAAACTGTCCACAACTAGAAAACAAAGAACAGGTATATCGGATAAAACCACTTATAATATCAAAATATGAAACAAAATTTCAAAATATGAATTTGAAACGCCCGAATCATTAAGAAAGTAAAATTTTCACGGTTGTTTCAGGCAAGACACAAACTGGTGACGTAACCACACCGACGCAAAGCACTGTGGGTATTACAAATGGCGGCTAGTCTAAAAAAATAATTTTTGTTTTTTTCGAGGTCCGATATTTCTCACTAGCTGCAGGTTACATGCAAGGGGATAGGTGTTTCTCCGTTATAGGTAAGTATGGTCTAGTTTGCACGTGATAGATTAAGCAATGTACAAAAGAGTGGCAAGACAGAGTAGCCATTGCAAGGGACAAGTGATCATGGGCCAAAATTATTCCTTTTAATGTCATGTCAAAAGACTGTTTATATAAAATTCAATTAATTTTATAGCATTTAAAGATATTCTGAGTACACTTTTAAAATATACATCTATTTGTAAATAATATTTTTTTGCTTTTTCTGTCTTTTCATACCCAGTTCAGCTTCTGAATAGTTAGTAATTTACTAAAGGTGGAGGCTATAAAGTAAATAATAAGGCCATAAATTTTGTTCAATTTTTAATAAGCCTGTCATCGACAATAAGATGTTTTTCCATACTTTAGCCTGTCAATGGCCATTAGAGGCGCAATGGTCTAATTTCTACGATATATCTTACAATATGACATGTTTTAGAAATTATGAAAACCATGACTGAGAGCATAACGTTTGCATATTTACATTGTTGAAAGGTCTACAACTGTTTTTACAGGTTGCTCACCGTAGCTGATGCAGCTGTGAAATTTCCACAGGATGCACGCACTCAAGCCGTGGATAGTGGATGCTATCATGAACAGTTCCAGCCAAGAACAGACTGCAGCCGTTCTCACAAGGCTTATAGAGGTGAAGACAAAAGTGTTTGGTGTTTTTTCATGGTTGGTCCCAGTACCCACCACAAGTTTCTTTTTGTTTTGTCTGAGATCTATGTACTGTACATGTTTATCATATTGTTGACCCTTACCCTAGTTACCATCCTCCAGATATTGTAGTGTTCTTGTGGCCAAGATGCTAGACCCTGGCTCGACACAATGCTCCCTTCGGCTGGGGGAAGCCAGAAGCCTCAATTCCAAAGTTAGCACCTGGGGGTCTAATTTATCTCTCGAGTTTCTCAGTCTATCTAAGGGGGTGTCTAGGTAAAACTATTGGAGCTGAGGAGCTACAGATACAAGTAGATTCGTCTTAGGATCATGTCCAAAGATTAGATACTAAATGTAGTAAATCGTGATACATAATTACATTGTACAAGAGAAGAATTCAATTGTACTGAGTATATGTTATTCTCTTCTTTCTTTTCCACAGTTGAACCGCAGAGAAGAGATAGCCCTCGCTGTACAGGACAGTCAGACTCAGGAGAATCTAGACAAGGCAGGCTTTGAGGGAACCGTATGTGACAACCAATGCTCCGTCAAGGCTGTCTTTAGTGATGAAGCCTTAAGTGTAGATGAGGAAAAGTAAGTTGAATCTACTTTACACATACCCACATCTGCAGATGAAAAGTTCTATCTTAGTCCCTGTCTCACATAGGCGAATACTAGTTTGGCCTCTTGATCTGCCACTGTGCCACCTAGCAGTGTGAAGTAGTATCTCCAGTTCCTCTACTTAACTTCATGTTTGTTCTCAGTGACAGTCAAAGTCAGCTGGACAGTCTACCAGGTATGTACATCATCCTGAGGAAGTACTCAATCTTCATCAACCAGATCATGATACAAGTGAGACAATTGTTTACTAGTACTATTTTATTTGTTTGTTTTTTTATACTTATAATTAGGTTTCCATGATAACTGTCCAATGTTTAATGTTTAAACATTATAACCGTCCCTCAACATATTATCCACTGAACACCAAGTCACATGTGTCATCTACAAAAGGTGATGTCACAGAAGCGGTGGATTGCTCATTCATTCATTCATTGTCAAAGACTGGAGTTGTACAGTCCAATAATTTTGATAAGTTCAGTTTCTTGTTTTGGAAACTACAGTTTAGATATAATAAACTTGATACTGACGTAAGTTGTTACTGACATTACAGAACAGGGCTGAGTACCAGTACATGCTGTACGTGGAAAAGTTCACAACCTGGGGTCATGGTGGCCACTTCAACTTAGATGTCATGGAGTGGTGAGTTACACAACAATACAGATATGTACTTACACTTTGTGTTCCTGAAAATCATGTGCTGAAGTATAAACCATTTGTTTAAAAATTTACCCTTTCCCCCGCTAGCAAACATTTTGGAACAGTCCTTATGATCAGTTATTTTCCATTTCAATTGTATAGACTTAACTTAGACTAATTTGTATTTTGAACATTTTGAACTTGTGTTTCATATGAAATATTTTTCCAATTTTGTCATCCAGATGTTTATCAGTGTTTTTGCTTTTGTATAGCAATGATCTGCCACATGTCAGAAGGCTGTTAAGAGAGGTACAGAGGTGAGAAGTTTGTTTCAGGTGCTTTATTCTTTGCATGCACTGTGAGTGTAGTAGTCTGGCTGTTAGACAATGTTTAGTTTAATGACATCTCTTTCTATATCTTTACATTTCAATTTTTGTTGGTCAAAGAGCAAAATTGAGCAAAATTTTTGTCCGAAATTCCTTCAAATGATACAAAGATGGATGCTGGTTAGAACACCAATATATGGATTCTACCATGGTACCTGCTGTACTGTTTTTACAGGGATGAGTGGAGAAACAGAGACTTGCAGGAGGAGACACAAGGTAAGCCTAGTACAGGGTTTAACTCTCCAATTGTCACAGGCTGACTAGAAAAAAGAGGTGTGATGCTGCAAGGGTTCATCTTTAACCTTAACATGTAGGTATGACTTTAGATAAACAACTCTGTATTAACTTATGCATTTCTATCAAACTTCACCATTATTCCATTTGTGTATAAGGGCTGAAAAAAAATTTTAAAGTTCAAAGAAAAGGTTGACAGACATGAATGTAAATTTAGTTTACCTAGCATTAAAAAAATGTCAAATTTGTCTCCTAAGCAAGTCACTGTTAAAAAGGATCAAGTAGGCTTTGCCTAAAGGGTATTTCGTGCACAGACTCAAAAATATGTTATTAGCAAGCTCACTACTATCAATCCTGTTACCAAGAAACAAAGTACTGTTGTGGAATTGTCAATATAAAGTCGTCTCCCAAAGTTTGTCACAATCAAAGTGCAAAGAATTAACTTTGACTGTTGACAAGTTACATTTCTACGATGTTAAAACTTTCGTATAATTCAGATTCCAAACCTTTTAAAAGACTTAAGTCTTTGTCAATATAAAGTCGTCTCCCAAAGTTTGTCGCAATCAAAGTGCAAAGAATTAACTTTGACTGTTGACAAGTTACATTTCTACGATGTTAAAACTTCAGTATAATTCAGATTCCAAACCTTTTAAAAGACTTAAGCCTGAGGATAAATATTTGTACCTTTAGACAAAGTCCAGTGGATATAAATTTCAATGCACGGAAAGTTGGAAACCAAGGCAAACATTTTGCACTAAGTCTTTGTTTGTGGGATATTGAGTACTGAACCAGCTATTTCTGGCACACACTTTTTTTTTGCTTTGCTTTTTGCAGTCCTCGTACATTTTCTCATATATATAGTATGAGTCAGCCAGTTTTTTCTCAATTGCTTAAAAAATTGAATAAATTTTGAGTGCTTCATTCTTGGTGTCTCCGACTTACATGTTTTTTTGTTTTTTTTTTAGTTGGCTCCTCAACAGATAGAGTTGATAACATCAGTGAATCTCAAGCCAGTTCCAGTTTGACCCAGCTGATGGAACTAGCAGATGTAGATGTGAGTATTGGTTCATGTGTGTGGTGAAAAGTTCAGGTACAGCAGAGCCTCCTAGCAGAAGTCAGAAGAATTGCAGTTAGTATCAGTTCTGAAAGAAACTTTGGGTTATGTCTTCAAATTTATGGGTATGTTTTTATGTCATGTCCAGTTGCAGTTTATGGAGTCTTAATTCTTTGTCTAATTACAGAATTCTAGTTACTCTTGGTATGTCATAAAAGACCAAATTATTCTGACATGTTTTCAATGAAGATGTATATAATGTGGGCCATTGAGTACCCTTCTTTTCAGATACCAAAACAATACTAAAACAGTATTCTTAAACAGGAACATCTTCAAGCAGACGTTACTGACGTAATGAACAACAATAGTGTGAGTACAAATCCTTTTGACACATTTTCCTCAGACTATGGTTTGCCATGCTGTGGGTACTTTCTTTATGCCAGAACAATATGAAACAATTTAGAATAGTTTCATCAGGTTGGAAAACCAATGGCTGTTCTGCAATTCCCACATTTGGTTGAGAGTGGTTGTTGGTTTATATGTTTTTATATTTTTACCCAAGATTTTTGTCGATTTTGTCCCCCAAGGTCGATGGATTGGTTTGTATTTTTTTGCAGCACACGCTGTTCACAAAGTTCCTGCAATTGATGGAATAAAACCCAAACTGAAAGCGTGTTTTCCAACAGGAAGGTGTTGAAGAAGATGAGATCACAGAGAGGGACATCACTCACCTTGTCATCCCATCCCCCCAGCAGTCCCAGCTGGACCATGTTATCTACGACCTCAGTCATCTTGTGATCCCCCAGGATCAGGTGGACCAACTGGCAGACTTGGAAGGTTTGATACTTCAAACACCACTGATATTAGGCCTAGGAAAAAAGGGTGGTTTATCATATAATATGTAACAGTGATTGTCAAAAAGTGCAAAGTTCAATGATTATGTTTCATGCAAAATGCTTTCTTTCTGCCTGAACAAGAATGGAAGCCAGACTACGTCCCACCATGCAGTGAGAGGTCATCAGTGGGCAGTTCATACCTGGAGCAGGCCATGGGTCGGGACCTTCCCCTACAAGGGACCTCTCCCCCTGACTTCTACATGAAGAAGGACCTCAGCCCTGGCCACAGGTTTACACTCCCTCACTCACTATCCAGTTTAGTGTCAGTTGTTCCCCGTCTTCTGAGGGTTAGACGTGCTTACACACTGATGGAAAGGCTTGATGGCAGCGCACAATTTGCCTCTGAGTCTGACCTCTGTTTGTGATAAGAAACAGGATCACAGGTGCCTGTAAACTTGTACAGAGTCCCTATCTCTTTCTGTAGACGATGGGTCTAATAAAAAGATATGGCCACAGATGCCTAGGGACTTGTACTTACACCTCTTTTCCTCACCTGTAGACCCTGATCTAAATACCCTGTCTGCAGAAACAGACTTTGGCATTGGATGATAATGTGGTTTTGTACAATATACTGGTGCATGTAGTATTATTAACCATATGCCACATACATGTACAAAGATCAAGTTGATGTCCACAAGCAAACCAAATTTATCCATTTGAATGTTTGTTTTCTACTAGTAGTCTTCATGAGACAGACAGTGACACAATGGGTGACCTGTACCTAAAGAACCCATTGGACAACCAACCTTCACTCCTACTGAGCGCTGAGGAAGACGATGATGATGATGATGATGATGAGCTTCTGTGGCAAGCGGCAGGGGTTCACCGGTTACAAAACTCTCAAAAGCACAAACTTGATTCCTCACAAATGAGTCCTCTATCAAGAAAGACTAGAACATCTACGAATGCTCCCAATACCTTGTCAAAAGTTGTGACAAAAAAGCCAATTTTTAAGAGTGGTACCAAGAAGAAAGCTCCAGTCCTCCTGAAGTCACAAGATCTACCAAGCTCCACCCCTACTACTCAGGAATCACACCAGCCTCACAAGCCAGGCCCATCAAGTACTGATAAGGTGAGAATATCCTTTTTTCATATCTACACTTTCAGGTTACAGCATTGGATTATAGTTTTGATGCAACATTTTTTTTTTCAGTATTACTCTTTAGACCTATGGTAAGATCAGTAATTTTTCAATTTGGATACAAATTGTCATCCATTTTATATCTTGAAAGGGCTGAAGTGTTGTTTTGCATTGCCAACTATAAGCAGAAATTAGAATAAGGAGCAACATTTTTTACTCATATAACAGTTAACAAGGAGGCATGTTATTGACTCATTTCCGGTATTGTGATTCTGTTTCACAAAATGTCTTCACATTTTCAGACTGAGGCTGACAGTGTCTACCCGTCCCAGCATGCTCTGCGGCAGGCCATTTTAAACCTGAAGTACCCTCGCAGGCAGCTGAAGGCCCTCATTAACATATATGCAAATCATCACTGACCAGGGATGGACGGGTGATGGTACGGATTCAGGAGGACTTGAACTGAAACTGTGTTAAATTTGAAAAGAAGAGATGGCAGCTGTAAAAAGAATAGTTTTCTGAACCAAGGAGGTTCAATTGTCCAAATTTGGAAGATGTAGATTACTACATACATGTATGTAGTATTTTTTTTTTTTTGCTACCAGTCAACTTAAAAAGACATTGGTGCCGATACCTTACAAAAATGTACATGAACCACAACCTTTTACTCTGAGTTTAAGTGTAAATATACACATACACACATAGAATATTAATTGCAGCACTTTAGGAGCCAAGGGTAAAAAAAGACATAGAAGTTCTTGTATCATACTTAAAATATAAAGTGTAAAGATGACAAGGAAGAAGTTTATTGAAGATGTTGTAGGAAGCAACAGTTTAATACATTTTGTATCATGATATATATGACACAACGATTCACAAAGCAAAACAATACAAAGCCTCTCAGATTTATTATAATGTCTGTAGCTGGTATTGCGTATTCTTAAACACGTAACTGAAACATCTGCTTGAGATGGAGAAATAATATTTTCTTCACTTAGAGGAGTTAGAAAAATCCTAGCACAAACACAGAACCATCAACAGTACCACATGTAATCAAAGTCATCACAACAGACACTGCCCAGTTGAGTTATATCTGAGGCACAGTAGGTCTCTTGTAGTAACCACACTTGTCACAATACATAATTGTAATGTTTTATCATTGATTATCTCGTACACAGCATCTGCATTGACATGTTTATTCCATCTGAAAATGTAAGGTGCAAGGAATAGAATGCAACAGGTGTCAATATCCCAATATGTCATCTCAAAGCGTCATGTAGGATTGTTATGAAAAAAAGTAATTTCTTGTCATTTCCTAACACTGTGCTTTGAATTCTACCCCCCAGCATTGGATAACAATATTCATGGTTTTTGCACTGTTCACATACCCTGGATGTGCAAAATAATGATTTTTTTACCCAGCACATTTTAGTTACGGTCCCCTTTGAATGCAAAGCTTTCTGCAAAAATGCAAGTGTTAATGTTGGCATAAATGTAGGTTAACAACACAGAGAAATTTTATCACATGACTTGTATATATGTCATATATGACTTGTATAAATGCTCATTATAAACACACATGCAAAATACTACACTTAACACATCATTTCTACCAATATTAGGACAGAAGTTTTAAAATAGCTACAACAAAGAGATGTAGGAAAGTGCATGCAGCCAGCATGCTCGCTAGAGATGTGCCCTCTAAAGTCGGACACCAAGGCACATGGCCAGCTCTTTCTTCTGGAGCTTGTTGTCTTTGTTCTTGTCCACGTGCTTCAGTATGGCCTCCTTGTAGTCCTCTATCTGCTGCATGGTCAGGTTGGGCTGGAAACAATGAAACAAAATATATTGAAAATTCATCTGTGAACTTTGATAGTAGGAGCATTGTCATTAGATAGCTTTAAACAATGTCTAGAGCTAGAAGTTCAAGGGTTAGGTGTAACAAGTCGATCGGTGTAATATAGCCAGCTGCTGCCGCGCCGCGTGCCTGCGAAGCTGGTGTGTTACGCCGAAAGCCGGTTATACCGGCTATACAGATACAGATACAGATAGTAGAAGTCATTAGAAATCATGAGTTTAATCTGTAATTTCCAACACAAGGAAATTGGACTTAATGTTTCGACAGTCCTTGTCAAGGAATAAGCAATCCATGCTATGCAATTACACGTGACTCAGTAAGCAGTGAATCGTATGATGAAGACAGGCGGGGGCGCCATAGACTTTCTGCAACATACGATCCACTGCTCACCGAATCAGGTCCGAAAAGGACATACAAGAAATGTACTACTAGTATTCTCACCTTAATGAGATCCATTAAGTCTTTGACGAAGGCATCCACCTCAACCCCCTCGAGCGATCCAGTTTTGCTCTGCAAAAAAACGACAAGACTATGTTTCACAGAAAATTGAAAAGTCCAAAAATGAGCAAAAGTAATTAAGTCATGACCATGCTTATAAAGGCAACAATCCTGCCGTGCATAATTGCAGGTTTTGTAACAGTAATAGCCTATTCTCTTATACACTTGTTTTGAAACCCTTACCTCATCGTAGTATGCAAAAACCTTCTCAAAGTCACTTTTCCGCTCTTCTGGGGACTTTGCCTGTAAATGATGAGTAACAGTGATTGATCCCATTATTTTTCATCCACAAGGAATCAGAACAAATGTATTTATCTCAAAGAGATCAGTAGATGAGAAATTGTTGAATATTACAGTTTTCCATACCGAGTCCTTCAGCTGCAGCAAAAAGTTTTCCCTCAGTGCAAGCAGTCTGGAAATGATTGAAGCTCAATTGGAACAATTTTAATCATGAAAATGCCACCCACAGTACTTTATAATCAAATTATGATAGATACCGGAAAGGTACATGTAAACTCAAGATTTTTTTCTGATTGAAGATAAAAAGTGAAACTCCAACCGTGCCATCTCCTGTAGCTCCAGATTTCCATCCTTGTTCTTGTCAAATAATTCCAGCTGAATGACGAGAAAAATAGACGTGTCAATCATTCATGTTATAGGTATAAACACATGTAACAGTATAGTTAATATGTTCATTTTATACCTTTATCATACCGCATTAAGTAACTAACTACACATCAAACATGTACGTCATATTGATCTGCATCCGCCTACCATTGTCGTGGTGTACCCTTCCAGTTCCTCGGCAGTGACTTGCTTCTGTGCTTGTTCCATCAGATCTTTCAGGAAGTTCTGCATATTTGGCAGAGATATTTGAAAAAGCTATATTAGTATCATTTTTTTTGCATTTGGAATGTAGTGGGAAGACCATGGATGAGTAACTTGAGAATACGGAAGCACGTCGGCAGAACGTATTGCGTCTTAGCGCTTCCTGTGAACATCCCCATTAAGGTCGTATTTAAGGATGACATCCCGTATTTAGTTTTCGAATGTTGTTTTGGAAAAGACATCGTCTACAACAGGCAAAATTTGACCAAAATTTGGCAACGCTGACCAAACATCCAACGAAAACTGAAACATCAACATTTGAAAACAGGTAAAACATGTACATGTACAGTCTCACCTTCAGCTCTTCAGTGCTGATGTAACCGCTACAGTCAACATCATACTTCCGCCACAGCTACGGAGAATTAAATATTGTTAACACACAGAAAATGTGTTTTCACAAACAGTTATGACCCCAACGGTACCCTGTTGGCTGCCTGAAACATGGCTTCAAGAATTGAATACGTAACTGAATTGTGATCTGCAATTCGGCTTTGGCGTCAATTTATGTCTGTTCGACATCTTGAATAGGTGATAGTCACCTGTTCCACGCATGTAGACCCTTCCACAAATGTGATCAATCTTCATAAATAGAATATGGTTATTAAGATCGCTCACCCGCATAAACTCGACGCTGGAGTCCAGCGGGTGGCGGCGGTGGAACGCGAACAGGAAGTTCTCGTCAGGCGGCATGATGATGGTGGCCAGCTGAGGAGAAGAACGTATTTTTTTTTTATCTACCGTGGCAGTAAAAAATACCTGACTACAGAAGGATATACGTCGGATATGACATACACTCCACGCTATACTAGAGTCCAGTGGACATTAGTCACGTTCGGCACTGCGATCATCTTACCAGTGCAGCGCCACCTACTAGTGTAGTACCCTGTGTAGTACCGCTGTCCATCAAAGGGCATCCATCTAACCCACAGAGACCTCGGTGGTGCCCAAAAATGTCAAAACTTGTAAAGAAACTCTCCAAAATCAGCTGCAGCCAAAGCATAACTTCATAATGGTAAGATTCAATACATTAGCAGGGATTTTGGAAGCCCTCAGAAAGTATTTCGGGTATTGAACGAGACACATAAAATCCACTTACCACCAGAAGGGCCCCTAAAGTAGCGATGCCAGAAATCCGATAATCTGCTTTTCCAAGAATTTGACGACAAAGTGTCGGTTCGGCTCGATTGCTTCAGTGCTCATGATAGGTAATCTGGGATTGTGATTTGAAAGTAGTACGTCGTGCCATTTCACACGAGTGCTGTACTATTATGATAAACCCTGGACTCATGAACTACATGTAGTCTGTGCGGATAAATGATCGGTCCAGTCACCAGTTGGGACAAGTAATACGGATGGCCATGGGAACGAGACTGGCGCCATCCTGGTAACGACGTCTGTATGAAACATCTTCCATCTTGGCAAAGATCTTTGCACGTGTGTCTGAAGTACTTTCAATGACTATAGTATTGCTGTCTTCAGATTGATGATAGAATTTTTTTGTTTAGTTTAATTGGAAAGCTGATATCGTGCGTCCTTTTTTGTTTTCACTTCATTGTAACAATGAGAAGAAAACTCGTACCTCGTACACGTCAATCTTCCCATCCCCGGTGAAGTCATAGGTGGACAGGAACGCCTCTCTAGTGAAGTTGACCTCCTCTTGGCTTATCTGAGAAAAAACGACGTCACATCCGTTATGTACAGATAAGTTGAGTAGATGGAGAAACTGTGGGTCTCTAAGTGGTACTTGACCGACATAATCTCTTCCGCCATCTAGCAGGCTATAATAATCACGATCTATGCCCCGTAAGGAGTATTCAAATCAGATCACCGTTCGTGAGACGTCCCCAGTTGCAAACAAAGACTGTGGTCCCATGTGTTGGAACAAAGTACAGCATTGTACTGTGATGAACGTCCATGATGTCTTATTTTCATCTGGGAATTCAGACAAGCGTATTCATCTCAATGGCATCTAAACGTTTGCCTTCAGCTGTAAAAGCCATGCCTGTCGTAAACGTGCGAAGCAATCATGTAAAGTGCACATGCGAGAGATGTAATAACTGATATAACGTTACGGCGAGTACTGGCCCCATTTAGATTGGACAGATACATTCCTCATACGACTTTCCAGAAAGACCGTATCAGGCACATTGCCGCCACGGTTATGGACGAAGCAAAATACCGTATCCGTTTAGCAAAGCAACAGGTACTTATGATTTGGGCGGCGGCACTATCACTGTTGTCTGTGGACCATTGCAGGACTCTTTATGAAAAATATTTCTTTTTTATCTGCTAAGGCACTGTAAAATGCTTGACTTTAGTTCTATGAGAAGAGAGCCCCGGCTACATCTGCATGTAATATAGCTAGAAACAGCATGTTAAGCTTCTCCTCAAGGTTTGATCACTATTAGCACGAGATGGGAGAGGTCGTAAAAAATGTCTGCCTCTCACCTATATGTCTGCTGTTTGTAGCCTTGAATCTATTTCCGTAACCGAGAATATTCAGAGTCTACTTACTGTGAATAAGCAATAGTCGTGTATTTGGACTGAATACATCGACAACAGTTATTGGTAACAGCTAACAGAGGTAGTGTATCAAAGATATAAACAGATAAACATGTAACGGTTCATGATATACAAATTAGTAGGAACTGTAAGCGAAGTAACGTTAAGTAAAGATTAAAAAGCAAATTCATATATCCGTAGTTGCTGCCTGTTGGATTAGAGTGAAGGTAGATAGAACCAAATTTCCGGGACCCGATATTAATTGAATTACCTCTGAACTCCCAGCTCTATAATTCCAACGTCAGCCTGGCGATATTGAACGCGATGAATTGGGTCGCATTTATATATTCCAACTCCGTTTTGCTTATCGCAACCATCGTTACCTCTGTTCTTTTCAATTATTCAATTACTGTCATTGTAAATATCATCATATCGCTTCAATATGGCAACGAATTTGGAGACTTCATTTCTTGTTCCTATGGTACATGACAGTTATGAATGTGTGATATTTAATTATCAAAAATATCATATTGGGTCAAGGCCTGTAGGCAAACCACAGTGTAAATAATTGAACACCTGCAACCAGTGCGCTTCCCCAGGGGAATTCATGTCGACCAACACTATTGTAATAAGTGCAATAAAAGCTTTTAACGCCACACTTTAACGTCAAGCTTTTAGTCGAGCCATTGACTAAAGGCTATTCAGGAGAAATACTAAAGCTATTGAGAGATGTCGAATATGGGTATTGTGGTGGCTTTCAACCTCTTTCTGCTTTTCTCACAGTGCGTGCACTCAAATACTCCATCACCCTTCGCTCAACCGTGACGGGGGGCGACATCGTTCACCAGATACCTTTGACCCAGTGTTGACGTCACACTTCAGAGATGCCACGTGACAAGTCTCACTTGGTCTACTGAGGAAGACCAGCGTGACTGGTTGAGAACATTCCCTTTTGTGTTGGAACAAACGTTTTACCTTTAAACACGTAGATATGGAATACTTTAGAAGATATCGATCTTAGGTCGTGTCAATATTTTTTAAACCGAGAAAAAAGAAAACACATTTCTGCCAATTGTATACTAGTATCAAGCGACGGCCGTCAACCAATCAGACATTCCCCTTTTTGCTGTTCGAGGGAAAGTCACAAGCCAATCACGTTGCTTCTCGGCCTCAGGCGGTGACGTGATTGGTTGGCGGTGTAGCGATCATACTCACATCGGTACTGCCCAGCTTGTGCAACAGCTCTCTGAACAGGTTGTCCAGCTCGTTTCCCTCGATATGGCCGCTTCCTGTAAAACACAGGGTACGACGCGCTAGCCTAGTTACCAACCCTTATTATAGCTCCGGCGAGTCCTACAGTCCTACAGAGAATGTAGGACTCGGGAGCTATAATAGGTTTGGTAACCAGGCTAACGACGTGCTTGGAATGACAGATCACATTAGACATAGGGAGAGACACAGATACATTCTCAACAGAAGAAATCAGGGACCAGCTATATATATATAGGCCGTGTTATTTTGCCAAGTAGTTCCACGCTTCTGTATGTTGATTGTTTCTATAAGCAATGCTCAGTCAATTTGCAACTGGCGCCAACATTTTTAAATGGCATGCACTGCCAATTCAACTTGTTAAGCTCAAGTGGCTGCTTTAAAGGAAAACGAATGAGTTAGACGACAATCTCAAGGTAAACTTGCGTGCGGCAAGAGAGTCGGCAATTTAGGTAGAATGTAAGATTTCCTCATCCAGAATATCATTTTTTTTTTATTTTGTCGCCCTGAAATTACATCGGATGCCCTAACAGACACAGGCATCGGGGGACCCGCTATCGCTGCGAGCGTTCCCATGGGTTGTCATTGGACGGAACTCAGGCATTAGCCGATGCTAATTCAAATGAAATCAATGCGTAATAGTCCGAACAAGAAATCACAGTTCCGTGATTCGCCTGGACAGCTGATTCGTAAGGATGAAGTTCTAATGGCGATATTCTTTGTCACGGCGAGTATTATCATATTGAAAGTCGAGCGGATATGCCAGGGTAATACAATAGTGCAACTGTGGCTAGTGTGGGCGTAGTTCGACATCATTGACTATATCCTATATAGCCTCAGTCATTATAATGGAATCGAATAGGCTTTTATGTCAATGAAAAGGATTTAAATGTCACGACCAAGCAATCTCAGTCTGCTGGCGGCCACAATTCATCAGGGACCGTTCGTTTTTGATCATGTGTGGGGTGGGAGAAACGAGACAGAACTAAGGAAGTACTAACTATTCTGTTGTTTTTTCTTCAAACATCTAGTGGTCAAAACTCAAAGTGTTCTTTGACGTATAAATTGAAATCCTTCCCATACCTTAAAGTATACATGTATATGGCATGTATATATCACCACCCGTATATATCACAACTCAATAGGGAGGATTTATGAAAAAACATAAGAATAAAACAAACAGACGGGCAACGGAAAATGTCACTGTTATTGGCTGTAATATTCCCCATAATTGATCACAGATGTGACCAGGGCTAGGAACCTTCAACTGTAGTTCACCTGTTAATGTGTTGTTCTCGCATCAGAAGTTGAAGGATTTGTTTGTTCAAGGATTGTTTCACCATGGTTATACTATAGTTAGTTGCACATTTCTTCTATAGATTCAACTACACTTAAAAGAGTGCTAGGCTACATAATTGATCAGTGGAGCTCAAAAAGAAGATAAACAAAGAATGTAGACGCGAGGAGAACCGTTTATTTTCGCTCTAATATTGAAAAAAAATATAGGAATAGAAAACAAAAGCTAGTGTCAAAACAACACGGTGTACCGAAAACCCCCGCTGAGTAATCTGTGTGTTGAGTGGAATATTCTTCCGCCAAGCTGGGTCCAGATCTCAGCCTGCGGTGGCCACAGGTGGTTTTGAAAGCCTCTTTGAATCTTGGCAAATCGCTTCACAAAAGGAACAACATGTTGTTGACAGGTTGTCAGTATGCAAATGACTTCATGTAGCTTCAGTAGTCGAAAACACCTGTTATATTCAGGAACTCAAATTTATACTTAGTCTGAAGTTGTTTATTTTGCAGATTTAGAGACAGTTGAATTTCAACATGTAAAGTAATAGTAATTTTACAAAACTCTAAGTGTACGATCTACATAGCTGTCTGTTTATGTCTAGGATCATTTCAATCAGACCACAATGGACAAAACTCATCGTGGGATAAGATAGAAAGAAATTTGGTTATCAAGTAGAATATATGAAGTATAACAATGGACCAAAAAACTAATCCCAGAGACTTGCCATATAGATGAAAAATATATATCAAATTTGGCTTTGATCTACCGTAAACCCATTTGTAAAGATATAAAACTCTCCTAATGCCAGACTTCTACTGTACTGTAATCACTTTATAATGAAAGTGGGAGGGGATACATTAGGGAATCACACTCAGATTAGATTTTGGAGTTTGATTACTTGAAGAAATCTCGCTGGGCATATCAACCTCTGTTCATCATACCGTTATGAAGGGGGAGAAGTCAATAGGGCAGCTAGCGTTTTATGTTTTCATTTTGCAAATTGTTCTTCGTTGATATACAATACGTCAGGATTGTTCGGTTGTCTTGCTATCCCTGCCAGATACTTATTATACTAATATACAAACACTGTTTCCGGTATTTGCTTGAAGAGCGCGCTAACAATATTGCGTGCGAGACCGAACCCGTAAAGACGTTTGACAAACGCATCACATAAAGCCAAATCCGCGGTTGTCTTTGTTGTGTACACACCATACGGTACCGGGAGTGCTGTATTTTATATATGTCAGTCTCTGCGAACGAAACGTTATAGAAAACAGATGGACCATATCGATTTTTTAATATTGGGGCGCCCTGCTTCAGGGTGGTAGGGTTCGTGGTAGTATCAAGCTCTTTACATTATTACAAAGCAAAACATAACATACAAGCGCACAGGTGGCATTCGACGACAACAGATATGCTTTTCTGAAAATAAATAAGATTATTTTCTCACCGTCGGCGTCGAAATGCTGCCAAATCTCGGCAAACTGGTGACTGGACATGCTGAAGAAAACAGGATACTTGTCCAGGAACGTTTTCCCCTTCTGCCCCTCAGCCATTTCGTCTTCCGCGAGGACTAAAAATACGAACGAGTTACGAAGACTAGGAAAGCAACAACGCTTCAACCACCGACTCTGGGATGATCTGCTTACCGGACTGCGATCGGCGCTGTTTTTAACTCGTGTATGAGTGACATCACTCGAAACAACAGCCGCTGTGATTGGCTGCAGCCAAGCATCAGTTGGTTCCAAATATGGTGCTGTTAATGGCGGTTCAACGGCCTGCCTTTAAGTGCTGGCGGCCGTCCCCTATTCGTGATTCTTGGAACGGCCCGAAGCATGGTATTGATTGGAAGAGGAGGGCCCGGGGGAGGGTTGGCCTAATTGAACCAGACCTCACTTGAGCCGAGGCTTTCTTTAGGCCCATTATGTTGGGTATTTGGTCATCATTGTGCGAATCGTATTGTAAAGGATACGGCCTAAGCCCCCAATTTGTAATCTTTGTTTGGAAAGGTTTGGTAGGGTGTTTTTAGTTAGTTGCACGGCCGTTGACATATGGATTCGACAAAATAATGTCTGGAGATTCAATTGGGGTAATTAAGCGGATTTGCATTTGGGAAGACAGACCATTAAATGTTGCTGTACACATGTACATACGTACAATATACACAATATTCACAGTCACGGGCTTGTACTTAATAAATGGCATACTCTTGACGATCACTCGTCAAAGAAGCGTTAGCTTGAATTCATAAGATTAATTCTCTTATAGACTAGATTTGTTTGATTTTATGGTGTAAGGAATTCTCATGGGATTTTAGAATTAGGGACACTTTAATGCGTGCTAAATTACTGTGTTGAACGACAAAAAATGCTGAGACATAACTTAACCCAGGATTTATACTGGTAGATTTAGACTGTAGAAAATCAAATCATAATGTAGTTATGAGTTGGGTAATTTCATAATACTGGCAAAAATGCCGCGTTGCATGGCCAAGTGATTGCTGGGATCAAACAGTTTTCCAACCGTCAGATCGCATAAGGTAGACCCATTCTTATGTATTATTATGTTATTATAACTAATGGCACAACGGCTGCATGAGATACAATGTATGACAACTTCTATTACTCAACAACCATGCAAGGACACTACTCTACTCATGAAATGCCTTGTGGTGTGAGGATATTGTACGGTTATGTTTAAGCTTACTTTCACAGGACCGTCCAGTTTTTTCACATGAAATCGTGGCCGACTGTACGATAACTACGTATGGATGTTTGGATGTGTCTGATCATAACCGCTGCATATATTCCTGATAATAATATTTGCGTGGGTGGTTATCATGTTGTTTTTGCAATCAGGACGCGTCAAATTACTATTGTTAAAGATTTTGTGGTGAAATATAACCCCTTCCTCTGGCTACAGTGTATTTTCCACTGCATTATCCTAGCTTCAGCACCAAGGACAGACCCTATGTTTTTTAGTCCTACAAACGGAAGACATCGCGGGTAGCTTTCTATCTCAGAGGACCACATGGATACTCAGCGTAGTAGCCGTACACACATGATGATACAACAAGCTCTTTTCTACAATTGTTATATTTAATCGAGATGTAGACACATCTACAAGGACAGGTAATACTGTTGAATACAGGAATAAAAGACCAGTTGGTTGTGATATCATGTTTTGTCGCCTCGATTCTTGCTTTGAAAGGTTTATGATCTGAAGTTTTCATTCTGGAGTCTGGAGTCTGGGGAGGATGCCATCCATGAAATTTAGTTGGTGAAATATAACCCCTTCATCAGACTACAGTGTATTTTCCACTGCATTATCCCAAATTCAGCACCAAGGACAGAGCCTATGTTTTCAGTTCTACAGACGGAGGACGTCGCAGGGAGCCTTCTATCACAGCGGGCCCGCCTGATCCAAACTGCGGTGAGAATTCTCCACACGTCAGGAATGGCTGTTGTTTGGCAACAGGTGGCTTTGACAACTTGACAACTTCATTCGGAAACAAGCGTAAATTGCAACCGTCTGTTCTATATGCCAATTACCTGACAAGCCCAGAGGTGTCTTGCATTCATAGTAGTGCGCTGTTACCGACTTGGTATATTTGCATGAAAGCGAAGTTACTATTGTAACTGTAACAAAAATTGGGCATATATAATCCCTTCAAGCTATCTAGTGGATTTATCGTAAGCTTCAAACGCCAACGCTATAAGCTTTTTTGACAGAGTTGGTATCAAGATGCGATTCGAGTCTTCACTCTGACATGTTTTTCCCTGCGGCGTATTTCCCTGTGGGATCATTCAAAATGGATTCGAAATGTCATATCCGTTACCTACAGAGATATGTCACCCACCCACGCATTTTCTTGAACGAAAAACACGTTGAAGCTTTTTCGTCCCTACATGTTGATGTGACATGAAAGATGTCACCACAGGGAACGCCAATGGTCGGCAAAACCAGAGTGTAGCCTCGGGCTTAGTGTATCTCTGCATAGAAAACTAGTGCATCAAAACCTACTATTTCCAATTTACGACTTGTCAAGAGACGACGAATGAGAGAGACAGATAGGCAGAAGGAGATTGCTACTTATTATCTACGTTTGCTATAGCGTTGAGCTGCTCTTTGTGTGATCTTTAGTTGACAAAACTGCAAAAATTCAATGTAAACCCCTTCTAACAGCTATGTGAAAAAAGCGACAATGACAAATGACTGGTTTATGCTGTAATACTAGTTAGAGTCACACTACTCGTTTCTTTTTTTTAATTCCAACGTTTAATTTTCCCCTCAGAATGCAGATGTGAGTACGTACGGTGATTTTCCACCAGGTACCATCCCTATAGACGAATATAGGCTGCATTCGCTGAATATTAAGTAATACGTTTTGTTCGTTTTATCCATTAGCAGCATTTCAAGCCTTTTGATCTGAAGCAACAAGTCTCATCAGGAATTCCCAATTTTCCCTCTCTCCCCATTACATGCACACGTCAACTGTTGCTCAGAGTTATGCAACTTTGTTGCACACGGTAACAAATGAATGGTCTACTTAATGGTATGAAACGGAGAGATGTGTTGTATGAAATTAGAGATGAAATTATAGTGACGTTGCAACACAATCACCCAGTCGGAGGTAGGTGAGACCTTTAACACTGCATATTATATAATGTTAAAGGTCTCATTTACCTCCAACTTTGGGTAATACAGGCCTAATGGTTGAATGTGTTTGCCGACATAATTGTGGTGCCTTTTATCTGAAATTTGTATTAGACAGAACGGAGGAGTCACGGGTGTCAAAGTTAATCCAAAGTACGCATAAACAGGCTAGGTTTCCAAATCTAAACTTTATAATGTTCTGTAGTATGCAGTATGTCTGTAGTATGTGGTATAGTATGAGACAAAATTAAAACACATTAAAGTAGATTGAAGTATGGAATTCGAAGCTTTTATGTCACGGTTTAAAAATACACACACAATTTATATTCATTGATACAAAACAAAAATTCAAGAAACAAACAGTCGAAAGTTCTTATATCTACGTCTATATCCAGTCCGGAGGCAATGTTGGCTGGAAGGCGAGGATCATGACACAGGTCAGCAGTCTGATATCCACCTTTGCCCCTTTGTTTTATTCATCTCGCAACCCCATTCCCCTGGAGTTACACATGACTGACTGCATCTACAACATGCATGAAACAGTTCCTTCACATGAGGCCACGGCCTACACAGAGTCATGTAGTCTGATGTCTGATGAAGTGGACGTCAATGCACGAAGGGAACAAGAGTTACTGCGAGCTGGGATTCTCCCTCAATAAACGTTACATTAATGGCCTGCGTAAATCTGGAAAGCTATTTTTCAGATTACCGATACTTAACGTCTGTATATTAACGTGCATTTGGTAATGTAGTCTTGATAACAGTGGTATGATAATGATTTGGCAACGATTACCATAAAAAATGGAAGAGACGAACTGCATTGCAAATTATATTTGTTGAACGAAGGTACTAAGTTTCTTACGGAATGTACCAACGCAGATGAGCTCTCATGCTAATGTTTTGCAAATACAGTTAGGGTTAGTTGTTGTTTTCAAAGCGACGCCATTTTAGATTTTCGGGCAAGCGAACAAACCGCTAGCTAGCGCCAGCGAATTTCTTTGAAAGAAAGAGCAAACATCTTATTTAATGCCCCTTTGAAAAAAGTTCCGTGATTTTCTGGCTTCAGATGGCACATCGTCCACTGAACGTTGTCTCCATGAATAAATTTACCGTCACACAAATTGAACAAGAAGAAAGCCGCTGCGCTCGGCGTCAGCGCACTCAAGCTTTGATCAACATAAATGACTGATTTTTTTCTTGTTTGAGACCGGCTCTCTTTGAGGGAAGTCATGGGGCTACAGACAATTTTTCCGAGCTGTTTAAAAGCGCAGCGTTCTTGGTCAATATTGTCAGTTGTCCATAGACTAGTATGGCAATGGCTTTCAACACGTCGTCACCGAAAAGAAAACCTCTCACGCTACAAGTTGAGTACAACAACGAGTGGAGGTGCTCCGTGTCCACGATCTGACGAAGAGTTCTCGTAAGTTAGCGGAAAACTTGTACATGTTCATTTTGACTTGACTCTTGAGTAACAGCTATTCTACATGTAATAATTGTAGAAGACAACAATTCAGCATACTTGTTACATTGTACTTTGCTCAATTGAATTAAACATGCATTTTGCAGGTGAAAACTTGTGTGCTTCATCATTTAATGGTTTCTACATAAGAAATACAGATGCAGTGATTACTAGTGAATAATAATACATACATGTAGTCCGTTATGAGTATTATTATCAGCCAACCAATTGCAACCCAGTTTTATCCAACAACCAACTCCAATCACCAACCATATTTCCTTGGTCCCTTGAGTGGTTGTTGGATGCAGTTTTGACTGTAGGTTGTCTAGCTACGCTAAAATTTGTTTATAAACCGTGTTTATAAACCTGCTGAATTCGGCTCTCCAGTTTCACTGACGAAAGACGCTACCTGAAATGTCTGACCGGTTCCAAAATCATATCCAGTTGCTTGAATAACTGTTTTGGCGAGTCTTATTATCACAATATTTAACCTTCACAGATGTTGTCTAGTTGTGCAACCAAAGTGCCGCGCTCAAAGTAGCGACAGTTGTGTTTGATATCCTGCCACGACAACTGCCCCCATTACAGCTTTTCAGTAATCAGCAGCCTGTCATCAACAGCTGCAGCAGATAAAGCTACAATAAAAACCGTTGACAGAAACAGGTGACGACCATGGCACTTCTACGCTTTCAACAATCGCTCTGCTTTATGGTAATTATGCCATATCCTGTATGTTTTTGACAAGTACGTTTTTACATTATGTAAGTCCTTATCCTTTTGTAGGTGCAATTTGAACATCCATCAAATACGTTAAAGCTGGCATTTTGTGGTGGCACCACAAACTGAACGCACCTCGCGTGGGCTGCTTTATTATAGTGCCAACAACGAATGTCCAAAATGTGAAATAATCGCCAAATATTTTGAAAAGTAATAAAAGTAAAAGACATGTAGACTCCTTGATCT
The DNA here is from genome assembly GCF_001625305.1 of Branchiostoma belcheri. Classification (NCBI taxonomy): domain Eukaryota; kingdom Metazoa; phylum Chordata; class Leptocardii; order Amphioxiformes; family Branchiostomatidae; genus Branchiostoma; species Branchiostoma belcheri. The sequence goes on from NW_017804231.1 coordinate 1,022,136, forward strand.
TTATTCACCTTTGCTTTGAATACAGGGATCTAGAATCTCTACTATTTACATTTTTATTTTGTCTTTATTTTTATCCTGTATTCAATGCAGCATCTGCCACGGGGGCAGGTGCCTTATCCAATATAAGGTCTAAGAAGCGCAATCTTACATGGGTAGAGTATAATTCAAACGTCATCAGCTATCATTCTGTGCATGTAAAGGGGTCAATTCCTAACACCCTAGTTAAAATCATAGACTATATGTCCATACAAAATCATAGACAATACTTAATTATAGACTGTTCTTATACATATGCAAATAAATAAATAAATGAACAATAGACGATACAAACAGGGACACCCTGGAACTTGTATGCACTCAAGCAGCTATTGACGTTATACAAGATGACCCCTGAGTGTTAGAAAATAACAGCCCTAAATGATAATCTGCTTCATTTGCACCTAACACTTAGTAAGAGGTAAATACGCCTGGACACACTGTGACGTTTCTTCATCACGTGTTTTGTGCCAACGTTGAAGACTGGACTGCCAAAGATAATGACACATAGCGATTACTGTAGGAACTGCACAATTGCGTCCTCACTGTGACAATATTCAAGTTACATTTGTATTGATAACTATGTCATTTACACAAGAAAACACTTGTTCAAGCAACTGGATAGTTTTGAGATATGAACTATTTTTTCTTTTATTTCTCATGATCTATATGTCTAACCTTCATTGACGTATATGTGGTTTATAAGTCCTGACTAGTTAATTTTCATTATCTTCATTCACAGTGTCCATTCAAGAACGCGGAGGTACACGTTTGGATCAGAGATGGGTTTGGCGTTCACACGGGGTTTAAAGGGACAGATCTTGTTTGAGACTTTAGAGAAATTGCGTAGCTTCATTCCACAGGCTGTGCTAACTTCGTTCATCTTCGGTACTTTGGCACAGACTCCTGGATTATTTGTACCGTTGTTCTCCACTTCCAGAACTGAAGAAGGCGTCATTCTGGCCAGCAGTTCTGCACGAAGGTACCACATGAACGGAACCCAGTTGTCGAAGTACTCCATCAAAACCTTCCTCCCTCTCAAAACGTGGAGCACAGTGGTTAGGTCTCCGTCCAGCTCTTTGGTCGCCCCGCATCGAAGAGCAGCGATGTCCTTGCGGGCAGCATCTTCCAGTTTCTCCGTCAGGCTTTCCGATGGGATGAAGGCGGCGGCGTCCGTCTGTCCCAGGGTCGCTCGCTCCGGGACGGTGCGGACCCAGTTCATGAACTCCGTTATAGTCACGGCGTGAGGATTGGTCTTACGCAGGAGGGGCTTGGGAAAACCCTTGGGAGGGAGAGCGGGGGTAACCCACGTAATCAGCCAGGTTTGAGGTGTGGATCCGGTCGAACACCGTTCCTTCTGGTATGTGCTCCGATACCTCCAGGCAATCAGACAACACGAACATCACTGTTATCCTGTCTCCCTTGATTTTATCCTGTAACCTTGAAATCTTGTCGCTGATGTACATTGAGTACATCTTCAGGACACAGTCGTCGTCACAGAAGTCTTTGACTGACAAACAGTCCCACGCTCCGAAGGGAGTCGAATCACTTTGTAGTCCAAGAGTTAGTTCTGGACAAGGCATGGTGTAAGGTACTTTAGAACCCCCATTTATCGCACTCGCCACCTTTGCAAAGAAGTTAGCGAAGCGAGTGTTTGTCGACATGAGTGTGATGTTATCGCTGTCTGCGTGTTTCCTTGTCTGGTCCCTCTTGCTGATAAGGATCCCGTTCTCGTACCAGTCTCGCACCGTCGTTCTGTACCGCTCGGGTAGCCGGAGCAGGTGGCTGTCCACTCCCATACGAGGCTCTTTGGGAAACCCTCGAAGTCGCTTCCAGTAGATGGCTTGAAACTCTTTCGTTACGGACTTCTTGGTCCCTTCTTCGTTGAGAAGCTTGAGCCAAGTCTTCCACATCTTCTTAAGCGCCGTGAAGTGGATAGACCTGACAGTGATTAGCCCGGTACAGAGAGCAACCACTTCATTGTCATCACACTCCACGTTCAGAAGGTCTTCCAGGCAGGTTCTGATCATCTCTGTCTGCTCCTTGCTGATGAGAATAGAGTACCAGATCTGTGTGACATCCATGGCGACATCTTCTTTGTCTCCATACCTCCAGAGCAGGTGTAACATCAGCACGTTCCGGGCCATCACCTGGAAGTCATTGTCGTTCAAGACGAAGTTCACTTTACCGGTGAACTCTTCGGGAAGTTCTGCTGCCGTGAGGACGACGTGCCTCATACTTCCTGTCCCGAGCAGAAGAAGGTTAAAGTCGTCACCATGGCAACCGTCACCATGGCAACCGGTACCATGGGAACCTTCGTTCTGTGGCAGTTGCAGCAGATCTACCGCAACCGTGTTTCCCCAGTAGTAGGTCGTGGACAACCCGGCACCTTTCTTCTTCTGGTCGGCGGCCAGCCTAGCGGCGATGTTGGCGGCTGCTTGTCGTATGTACCGTGTTGTCTGCTGACAGGCGGCCTTGTGTCGGGCCCAGTCGGACCGCTGACATGCCGGGCTGCAGTACCACACCTCCTGACAGGCGGAGCAGGGTCTGGCCTCCCGTGTAGACACGCCGCAGCTCGGGAGGCTGCAGGATTGGCTAACTGTACAGTTTGTACACTCCACCTTCAGGGGACGACAAAAAGCAAAACTAAAGTGACCAACATACATGCACGTCGATAAAGGTTAGGCATCCAGGCAAGGTGATACACAAGAAAACAGTTACTCAAGCAACTGGATAGATTTTGAAAACTGTTATGACAGTTTTCTAGTTTAGTGTAGAAAGGGTAGATATTGGCCAACTACAGAGATAACATGCCAGGGGAGTTGGTCCGCTAGTGAGTGTACTCTCTTAGTCTCTACTCTCTTGTCATGTCTCTGTATAAGGCAAATTTCTACTCTTACCGAATCCTGGTAGAGGCTAATAAATAAGAATCTCATGAGCCACTAGAAAAATGAATTCATTTCAATACTCCTTAGAGTGGAAATGGATGAAAATATTTGCATTGAAACTGTGTAACGACCTCAATCAGGACAGGGTTACCCGTTATCAGTTGTAAACATACCTCGTGCCTGAGGAGGTCTAGCTGCCGGCAGTGTTCCCCGCAGTACCGGGCCAGCTCACACCGCGGACAGGGCATGGCCGCCTCGCCGCCACACCGCCAGCACGTACCGGGCCGGGAGTCCATTATACCAGGATTCCTTATCATGATCAAGACGGGAGGATAAAGTCATAAGCTTTGTGGAGAATGGGCGAAACGCCATGTAATGGGTTCTGAAGTAGGGCATCACCTCATTGAAAGAAAGCCTTTTCATGAATTAATGAATGAAATACATTTATTGCACGTTTGTACTCTTACAAGCAAAGTACAGGTAATGAATGAAGCAGAAGTAAAAATCATAGTGATGTGCACTACTATGTACAGGTTCAACTTCTCGCTTCTTGAGGCAGTTGTATACGTAGATGCATGGATCCAAAATATGGATAGTTGCATTGTGAGCCGGCTGAAATACTTGTAGCATGTTTATATTTACTTCCCGAAATATCATGTTGCTCTTATAACTGGTACCACCTTGTGCTTTTTACACTTGAATCAGTGCCTCTGCGGATGCCAGCTTCAGTCAACACAATGTAGTCTCTCTAATGTTGGATTACCGAAAGGGATTATATCATGACGGAAACAAGTGATGTACAAGAGTTTTAAATTCCTAATCAAAGATAACGATTTTAGCAACTGATGAGGAAAGATAAAATGCACATGCACAGTTTATCAAGATTAATTACTGTCAGATAAATACAGAAGGACACCGCCCCACCCCTCAAAAAAGATACTGTATTGGACAAGTCAGGTTTTATCGATACTTTTCTCGGAACCTTCAAGTTGTGCCTATACAGTACTCTTGCAATGGGTCATCTGTGGTAGCCAGCATGCCTTTAAAAATATTAACTTTGTCCTAAGAGGGAGGCTATCCTATCCGATAAAAGTTCATGACCAATGATCTAAATAGATTCCAACGATAAAAATGCATTACGACAAGGGTTTCGTATTCTTCGGGGTCTACGGTTATCATTTCTGTAATCATATAGGAGATTTTTAGAAACAAATTTTAGTCAACGTAGCACAAGAGTGCCTGAGCATGGCTCTGGGTAGAGCGAGGTTCTTGGTAGATACGACAACGGCTTCTCCCAATGTAACTATGGATAACGTTATGAACTATATTCAAACATATCACACTACAGCCAATCGTAACAAATAGACCTTGCAACATGAAATAACATCTACCAATGACATATTAGACAATCAAAATGATACCTTGATTGTCGCCTTTTGCCAGGGAAATCGTCTTAGTGAGAGAGTCGGTAGATGTACTTATGAAGGACCCAGCTCAAATGCCGGCAAAGGCCTCTTGTGATAGGTACTCATCCAGTCTTAATCTAAGTACTTCCAGTCCTCAATCAGTAGAGATCATTATATAAATAAGTTACAGCTGTTGTCTTACTTTGGTGGGCGCCTATGTGACGTCAACGAAAGTATCATAGCGTCAGTAATGCAATTAAGACAGATACGGGACTTGTATCTGTCTGGGCAGTGGTGCATCAAACCATATGTCTAGTAATAATCTTCTCACAGGCAGAATGTGAACGTAAAATATCACAGCAAATTTCAAATACTGAAGGTAAAAAAAATCACCCGTTTCTGGCTTGTTTCTCTATTTTGACCGTGTGCAGGAAAATTAATGAAATAATGATGAAACTTATCGCAGTTATCGTAGTTGAAGTCACTTCAGATAAATTCGTCCGGTATCAGCGAGCGTTTGTTTTTGGGAGATAGCGCACGGAAGACTCTTTTCATCTCTGTCTCAAAAAAGATTCGGAGATAAAATGTTTTCTTCCAATGTGCCGGAAGACCACACAATTCTGTACCGTATACAAGCTTCTCTAATAACGGTATTCATAATTAGTGTTTGACTCACATGAAGACGAGTTCTGGCTTGTGTGAAAAAAAAAACAGCTGGAGTACCCATAATTGACCCTGACTTTGTTGTCCCAAACACAACCAACCGACCAAATATCATAAACATAGCATGTCCACAACACGAGATATCATACCAAGTACCTCGCTGCAGTACCGTACAAAACCGCTAGAACAAAACATTACCTTCAACATAAGATTCCCTACCAAGTAGTAAGTACATTCCCGCTGTATTAGCTGACCATCGCTACGTAGGATGAGACTTAGAAATGTGCAAATTAAGATGCTTACAAAATCCCACTGTAATACCAGTTCATCCTAGAGGTACCTTTCACTGTTCTTATAGTTATACCAGAGCACTGCTTATAAGATCAGACTTGCTATTTGGGAGGTCTTAGCTCAAAACCACCGCAGTATGCAAACTATTCAAACGTTCGCCTGTCAGTCGCAGGATAATCGGCCCCTTTGCAGTTTCGGGGTTATATATAAGATCGTCGGCTTTTAGATCTTCAGTTTCACATATGTGTTCAATGATGTAGTGTTATCCATATACATATAGCACATTCCTTCAATCTTGTGATTAGGTCACTTACTTTGCCCGTGAGGCCCCGATTCGAGTGTTGAAAGAATTGGGAAACAGAAAGTCTTCCTTTGTGTAAGCTATAAATGTATTGAAAGTACGGTGTACGTTAACATGTTATATAGCTTGTCATGATTTCGGCAAGGGACTTCCGGACATTTCATTCAACTTTATAGATGCCATGATTCCATTCTGTTATATACAATGCGATATATGATGCGTTAAGTACGTGAACATAGCTTTTATATAACGCTACTTATCTCTTCTTACTTTTTGTGTTAGTGAATGCGAACATGCAAAAGTAGTTTACATATTTAGGAGGGCCTGCAAGGGGGGGTCCCGACAACGCTCTACGCTGAATTCGGAAACCTCTCGATTACGCTTTACGATAAATTCCAAGTGGATACAACGCACTACGTAGAATTAAAACGCCGAATACGCTCTACGCAAAAATATTAGAGCGGTCCGTCTACGCTTTACGTAGAATTAAAACGGCCGATTACGCTCTACGGAAAAACGGCCGATTACGCTTTACGGAAAAGGGCTTGCGGGCCCCCATTTAGTCCTAGCCTGTTGAGGTAATGACGTCGACACCATTAAGGAGGGCCATCTTGCAGATTTCATATGTTCTGCAGGCCGCTGTGTTTTAGTTCGTTTTGACGAAGCAGGTTGAATTTAACTGAATCCAAAACCTTCTTCGTTTTCTTTGTTAGCTTTCGTGGGCAACCAAGAACGTCCGATATTCGAAACAACAGCGAATAGAAACACTTCACTCATGATGTGGTAGCCATGAAAGTGGAAGTATCAAGTAACGCAACCTCTTTCGCTATATTCTCTTTGCTTTGTCAACAAAATATCTTCCGTACATCTCAGAGATTAATAAGAAATTTTCCTTTGCTCTCTTGTACCTTCTTGACTTTGTTACTTTGGAAGCTCGTCATACTGTTTGCACAAAAACTTTTTGACCTTTGACCTGACTTAAAAGTAAGATGGCCGCCGAATGTTTGCTAAGTTGTAGCTGTGACTGTTTTACGTTGTAATTTCCCGTTCAGAGAGAATTGTACACTTCCTTGTCCGTCTCAAAACTCTTCCGCGTCTCTGTAGCAGCCATGTCTATGCGGGAGATCAAGTTATGTTTGTTAGGGGTGAGTAGTTGTCCTAATTTGCGTCGTTAAGGGGCGTTGTACAATGCCGGGATTTTGCTTTTTCAATGACGTCGCGTTTTAGGATAGCCATATATTTGGGTGGAGCCTAATTTTCCGTGGCAGTGTGCAAAGAGATTGTCTTTGTTATTTTGCTTAGATTTATTCATGTTTTGTCATGCCGAAAGTGGCATCGACAGCCCGATATACAGAATCCAGCCTAAGGCCATTTGTGTTGGTCAAAGGCAGCTGCCATGCTAGTCTTTCATTTCCTTAAGAAGGCCCGGTGTTCTTTCATTAAGATGACATGAAGAGTTTGTGTGTGTGGGGGGGGGGGGCAGCTTTACACCACTTTGGTACTACCTGAAAATGGTATCAAGACTAATGATGGAATGAACGAATGAATGAATGACATGATGACTGAGTGAGTGAGTTAGTGAGTCAGTCAGTCAGTCAGTCAGTCAGTCAGTCAGTCAGTCAGTCAGTCAGTCAGTCAGTCAGTCAGTCAGTCAGTCAGTGAGTAGTCAACGAGGGAGCAAGTCAATCCCAATAAAGAATCTTTGCAGAATTCATGAGAGAGTTTAATCTGCAACTTCTGTGTTCATTGTTCCAGGACTCAGGAGTAGGAAAGTCCAGTCTGGTGGTCCGGTTCGTGAATGACAAGTTCACTGCCAACCTGGAGAGCACCATTGGGTATTCACTATCTTATGATCTGTCTAATGATAATTAATAGTACTGGTACGTTTCTTGAATGACATGCAGCAAATTTTCTGTCCAACACAATGCAAACAATAACCTATTTAGTTACAATTATACATTGATTTAGTTACATGTTAAAAGTTCTCTTATCTACAATTTGTGATATGAGTGTACATGTACATTATATGTATTCATTTTAGTCGGTTTCTTTCTTACTTAGTGTGATCATATGTTGTTACTTTATGTTGGAGTCTTTGATCAAAGTGCCTACCAGGCAAAATAAATAAATGAGAATGAAAATCGAAAATGAAAAAAAAAAAAAAAAAAAAGAAACATTGTAGTTCGAGAAAAGAAACCATCCTGTGATTGTGTGACATCAGTGGAAGTGTTGTTACAGAAGGGGAAGTGTTCAATATCCCTGCACAGCATGCCGTGTCCCTGGCAGGTCTCTCTGGACTAGGCTATGAACAGAGTGGCATTTGTTGCCAGTCAGACCTTTTGACTCAGACACACTGTTGTACTGTCTGTCACTGGCACAGAGTGTGTGTCAACTGCACACTTGAGTCATAAGCCATTTCCTCAACTTCCTCTGACCCTCTTCATGCCTGTCAACTGAGGGTATATAAATTTAAGGTTTACTGTGCCAGTCTCTTTGATATACCTCTGCGAAGCATAATCAGTCATTTGTGTTTTACGTAATTGGACAAAGTCTAATTCAATGTTAAGACATGGAGATGGGCACCAACCTACATGTATGCAACCTAAGTGTGGGAAGGAATGTTGAATTTAACTATCTTAATGTTAAGAGTAACCTTAACTTAGACATTTGATTAACCGACCAGGAAGACATCCACTCGTGTCATCTAACAAGATGTCTTGTACCCATCTCAGGGCTTCCTTCATGTCTAAGACTCTGGTGGTGAACGACACGTCCTACAAGTTCCAGATCTGGGACACAGCAGGACAGGAAAAGGTCTGGACACCAAGCTTTGTGTCTTAAATGTCAACTACTAGTACAAGACTTATTGTCTCCAAGAAGTCTCAATACTGTGTAACACTGGACATACTGTGATTGCAGCACTGTAAGACATGTAAGATGTACATGTAAGTAAGATTGTAACTAACTTGATACGTAGTGTGGCTGCAAATTTGTATATATTAATGATACTTATTTCTAATGAATTATTTGGGTGTACTTACAAATGATTTATTGGACCAATCATTTAGTACTTTGTAGCTACTTTGATTGGTAGTAGGTCAGGTAATCAACTGACAGTAAATGCTCGTAACTTATTTTTATGTTTTTCAACTGTAGCCACCGATTTCATGGATGTAGAAGGAAGCAAGGGTTTCTCTTGGGGATGAATACCTTTCAAAGGAAACCTGTCTGCTATAAGCATTAAGCTTGCTCAGTTCACCAATGTGTGTTTTTCATTTTCCAGTATCGAGGGTTGGCTCCCATGTATTACAGAGGGGCGGCAGCTGCTATTGTGGTGTATGATGTCACTAGGGAGGTGGGTATCTGGTAATGTAAAGTAATCCTAGCTCAGGTCTTATTTTCCTACAATTATTCACTCAACATGATATGCCATCATTTTCAATGACAGATTGTACTTTCTGTTTGACACATACAATGTACTGCAGTTTGCAGTCATTATGAAGGCTCTGTTATTGATTGACAAATTCAATGATAAACTTTATCTAATGATTAACACATGATTTATTTGATGTAAACTTGCAACAGGACTAGTGAATCAGGTAACATTTTTCTTACCTATCTGTCTGTCCATATGTTCTATATGTACACATACCAAATATTTGTAATACAACAAATTTTAAGGTTTGTCATTAAATTCTGTCAAAAGATGCCCTGTTTACAATAAGTACGAGTAACGGATGATTTGTTTTGCCTGTGAGTGAGTTTTCTTTTTCCTTACCACCAAGGCAAGTTTCCAAACACTAAAAGACTGGATCCGTGAGCTGAAACAGTACGGCTCGGACAACATCGTTCTAGCGATCGCAGGAAACAAGTGTGACCTGGAGGACTTGCGAGAAGTGTCCACCAGGACAGCGTTGGAATACGCCGAGGAAAACAACGCCATCTTCTGTGAGACCAGCGCCAAGACCGCACACAATGTGTCTCAGATCTTCACCTTGATTAGTGAGTAGTTCAATGTGCCATAGTGTGTTACCCTGTGCATGAAATGATACTGATGGGCTGTAGTTCATTCAGCTATTGATAGATGGTGCTGCTACCCTGTACGTATGGCTCTTCATTGACATCTCTTCAACCCTGACTTCTACTGTAATTATATAGCATCACAAATGTATTCAGGTGCTGAATAGGTGCATCCACAGAAGATAGAGGGTTTTAGTACTTCTGCACTTTAGTTCTAAAGTCCACATATTCCATTGATTTTATTTCAATATAATGTTGTACTAATATCATGTCTCAAGAAAGTCCAACTCATTCTAATCCATCAAACCAACTTGAGCGTAGGAGCCTGTAGTCCAATTTGTAGGTAACCAGTACCACTTTCATGGTGCTGTATGACACCCATAGTTAAAGGTTGATACATGTATAATGTTATGTGTCTTTTTTATACAGCTCAGAGACTGCCATCGGAAAGTTTACTGCCACAGAGCCTGACTGATTCCGGATCCATCCAGTTACAGCATAGATCATCAGCCTCTCCCTCTGGGAAGAAGAACTGTTGTAAACATTAGTGTCTTAGGAAACAATCTTAGCAAACTAGCCTGGTATCTGTTATATTCTAGCTCCGGTTCAGTCTTCTGATTGCTTCTTTGTAGAATAGTCTGGCCCCAGCCTCATTGTCCCTTAAATGTTTAGTCCTTACATTCTTGTGTCCTTACATTAATTTGGGAATCAGATATTTCTCAAAAGCAGTGGAACGTGGTGTTCGAACTCGTGAATGCTTGTTTGAACCTAATCTCCAAACAAATCTTTCAGTGGCTATGAAGACAGTATCTATTTGCCAGACAGTTAACATTTGTCACCTGTAGGCTGGCATAAAAAAAGATACCAGTACAAAAAAGAGAACCTGATAAAACCCCCTGAAAACACACCAAAAATAAGCAGACTTTTCAGCAAGAGAAGAGGAAGAGATCTGAGAAGCAAACCAAAGCTAGGATAGGGTGGATACCAGGCTGTCATCTTACCTTTGGAAGTTAACAAAGGGGCTTGACGTTGTAACATTTTTTGGCACGAAAGTAGAATGTTTTTAAGTAGCAACACTCATGCTTGTACCTTGCCTGTGCTACATTTTTAGACTAAGATATTTTAATAATTATGAATTATATGAGTGGAAAATTGAAATAACTTGTCCCATAAGCTATTGTAGTACAAGTATGATCCTTACAAGAATACACTTGATTTTGAGATATTTTATTCTATGCTACATGTGTAAGCTAATGTGTTCAAATTAATGAAAAAAGTGGAAATACATGAACTGTTGTGATGTTACATGTCGTGAGAAAAAATAAATTATTAGCAGTTTCAATGTGAGAAATTGTAAATTATCATGACAAATATTCCTATAAATTATGGAAAAAGAATGAGATTTTTATAATTACTGTATTACAATTCATGTCATTCTTACACTTCAGAAATATTTTAATGCATTTTATCTGTAGAATAGTTCTTTGAAAAATTGCATTTTCATCTATTGTGTCTCTTGTCAAATCCTTACAATAGGAATGGACTATAATGTGGAAGTTATAAATCACAGATGTCCATTTGTAATCCATTGGAAATATGAAGTTTGCATGTCCTGTCTATTCCAATGTGTGTCAAAAAAATGGATAATTGAATTTCGTTGTCAGTAGTCCATGAATTATTAATTATTTGTTCCTGGGAAACTATTGATCCTATAGAACGGGTCAAAATAGGAAATGGTAGAATCTGATCTGTTGTGGTCTCTGAATGTAACCTTAGTTGGATTTTTTTCAAAGTACAAAAACAACAGCTGGCCATCAATTTGCTATGAATTTCTGGCTCATTCATTCAACTGTATGTATGTACATTATTGCAGTGTTGTATGGGGTATTGATGTAGCATGATTATTGTTACTAGTTATAGAAGATGAATAGAGCATGGTTTCCTTTGATGTATTGATTAAGATTTTTTTTTTATTTTGAGATATGCACAATACAGGAGGCAAGAGCACACATACACATTTCTGGACTACCGGTACGCTTTCTGCGGAAATTGAGAAGTTTTTTTTCTTCATCAATTTCAATGCAGATCTATTTCTAGTATGTTTGCTTGTACAAAATTCTGGAAACCTCTCCAATAAGGACATACCTAGTTAGCCTTACTCCATACAGACCACGTATAGTTTGAAGTGCGGGACGCTCCATAAATTGGACTAGGTTAGTTAGACAGCTGGCCTCAAGTGATTACTCAGTATGGACGCTTCACCATTCAAGTCTGCTATTATTTCCAAATAATGGGGCCTGGAACATACTGTAGTAGTCTCTACTGTACTCGAATGGGTTGCTGGAATAAAGAAGAAATTGGCCAAAGGAATGATATGCCAGGATTCAATAGCCGGTCATAGAATTAATAACGTACAGGCTACACCATTAGCGTGCGCCCTGCTGCCTTACAAAACTTTACATATTCTAGTTCTACGGTTAGAATGTTCATGTACGTGTACGTACATGTACTGTACTAAAATTGTCCTGATTCCATGCTGTTTGCTGTCTTATAATTTTAGTGTCAAGATCATATTCTTGAAATAGCTAAAAACGACAACAAAATTCTTTCCTGTAACCTTACTACTAGTACTAAGATGCCAGTAGCCATAATGAGCGGGTCAGGGGATCATCAATGTGATTTAAAAACTCTGTATTTCAATTGGCTGTTATGCTCGTTATCTTTTGCTTTCAGAGAGAATACGTCATACCCCTGTCCTATGCGCCAAATGTGTACAATACAGCCTAGAGTACAGCCGGTGGTGTTTTGAGAAAGAGAATATAATACGTCCGTGGATGGGCTTATCTCTCGTCTTACATCTAGTGACGTCAGAGTCTTAATGCAAATGTCACTAATCGCCGTTAATTGGACTAGCCTGATTCTAAATTTAGATCCTTAAAAGACCTCTCTTTTGTGAGATAAGGTCGGATTTAAACGTTGTTTTCACACATTTTGCAAACGAAATTTCGCAAATTGGATTCAGATAACATCAAAATGGTTTCTTATCTTGAAAAATACTTAAGACATGCAAAAAGTTGTGAGTTTGTTGAGGTTTGTTTACTTCAGAAAAACAGGTCACCATTTTCTGTCAGACGATAAACAAAGCGTCAAAATATTTATCTTCGCAAGTCGTTTTTTACAACACATCAAACAAGTTCCAAGTTTTCCTTTTTTGGACCTTTCAACTTTCCTGTGAACTTGAAATCGTACGGGTCCATTTCATTTTTCGCGCCAAAATGTCCACAACCACAAATGTATTTGCGTTGCGTTTGTACAAATGTATGCTCGCAGCGTTTCCGTTCATTCAGATTCTATACATACATGTAGTAATGTATTAGTTTCAATATTTGAGACGGGGTCACTTTTTCGCACCTTTCGGGGGTTAAAAACATCCTGTGCTTGACCTAAATCTGGTTGAACGCTGTGTTCTTTTTTCCTGAATAGGAGCGACCTGATGAAGGACAAGTAATATTACTGTAATATTAATTAATACTACTACAGTGGCATTGAGCAAAATCTTAAATATGCACGAAAATGTATAGACATAGTAGGCGTCACTGTTTATGGAAACTGGCGTCTAGTTACTATTATTAACTGTCAAAAGACATAGGTTGTTTTTCACACCTACAAGGATTGGGGCGGGTCCATAAGATGGTATCGCCCGTCCCTGGTGAGAAATGTAAAGAAATTGGCCCAAACTTGCCGACTGGATGGCTAACTTCTTTGACCAATTTTCAACCTATTTTTGGTCAATTTCCTATTATGATTAAGCCCCTGATAGAAACCAAGAAGCCCAGCAAAGTGGAAACGCGTATCAAAGATAATGATCATCCACAAAAAAAGAACCTTATATTCGTTAATTCATGATTCGTTCGTTTTGTGTACTTTTTTTTCAGTGCTAAGAATCAGTCAACATCCTGTTTCAGAAAGAGAAACCACTCAAAGATTTGGGAGTGCATGCCCACAAAAGTCTCCTACGTATTGCGGCTTATGTTTATTTGTACATTTTATCTTTTCCCTTTCGTCGTCTGCCAATATTCCGGTAACGTCATTCCAGCTTTCCTGACACCTGGAAGAAAGTACTCACAAACAACCGCAACTTTTCAAGTACCTCTTCAAAATAAGTAGCGCCTGTCCTGCCTCATTCACAGAAATCACATACACCTCGGAACACTTGACTCCTTAGTTTTAAAAAGGGCAATTCTACTGTAGGAAACGTTAACCGATATATGATAATTTATCAGGTAATAGTTTTGCGTACGCGTCATACTCATAGAATTTCTTTCCCCTTCGAATTTTTATAATCTAGTTGTATACTGAGCTGCAACCGTGCTCTCATAAAAATACAAAATGTGATTTTTTTTCATTTGATAAAAGTTACCCTTTAACGACCGTAACGACGCCTGTGATCAAGAAAGCAGACATTAAAGGTGATTACGTGAGAGATATGGTGAAAACATGTAATCTTGCACCGCATTAAGTTGAATATGATAGAAATACTGCACGTTTTGGTATATTCCTTTTTTTTTCAGTGGGAGGGGAACATTAGGTCTGAATTGTTAGTAGAGTTACGTCAATACTGATGGCTTACGAAATCTAGATCATTCAAGACGATGGTACGTCAATCTACTGAATGAAAATTGATAAAACAGGATGTCACACGCCCTAAGGCCAAGAATCGCATAGGAAGATCCTCCTTTTTGCGTCATCACTTTTCTTTCTGTCCGGTGATGTGGTGTTTCCAAGGGTGATGGCAAATAATCCCTTTTGTTCTTATCTGTAATTTGTTCTAATTTTAGGGACGATCTTATTTTTTTTACAACCAATTAATTTCCAGGAACCCAGATCTCCCTGGACTGTACCAGCTTTCCATATTTTTTCCGGATGGGGTAATAATTTTTTACTCCACTTTTCCATTTTGTAATCTTTCTTTGATATCTCAAACATTTTATGAGCCATTGTATCTGTATCATAGCATATTAGCAAAATTTGTTTGCATTTTTACGTTAAAGTACAAATATATTGCCGGCTGCTACTACTGCTTTACACCCCTTCATTACTATCATTGTTTATAGTGGTATAACCCTAGCCTTATTTGCATATCTGGCGGGACAGAACCACGTGGGTGCCAGCTGGTGCGTGTATATAAGGGAGGGCATGCGCTGTGACCGGACAGCGATCCAGGACCCCGCCTCTGTTTTGGAGAAAGTCGAGCTTCCCCCGAGGCACCCACCACTATCCAGAGAATCCAGAAACCCCGCCAAAATCCACACGGTAGGTTTGAACCCTTTTCACACATTCCACGATCGCTGCATGTGTTGCTTCTTCCCCCTGATGTTGCTAACTTGTTGACAGCTGGTGTATAGAGAGCTAGCTAGCCAGTACAGTATTTTATCGTGGCGAGGTATTTGATATATCGCTGACGGGGGAACCCCACCGGTTGTCCCGCCCGTTTTTCTGGTAACCACCCCGGCAAAACAGATGTAAACACTGGGCTCAAAATGCACCAAAAAGGCGATCGTTTAAGAGTATTCTGGTAACGTTACATGCAGGGTATATAGTTCGCACGACATTGTAGTTGTACCCAGAGCGTAAGATATGTTTAGGATCGTGAATTCCAACTTCCTTATAATATGTGGAGGGTCATTCAAACTGAAACTGTGCCCAAATACTAGTATTGCATTGAATGCATGGCTGGTACCAATTAAGGTTTTCTGTCAATTTACTGTAAGGTTGTCGTGTTGGGTTGTCGTGAGTTCGTCCCTCAATGTAGCATTGCCCTCCTTTGTTTACCTACGTGAGGTCCATAATTTCTGGGCCGTGTTACTGCAAGTGCTTGAGGATTTCGCCCTTATCTGAAGTCACAATCGTTTTTTACGAGCGTGTTCAGCATAGCGTGGCGACAAAACAAGCTCTACAGAACTACAGAGTATTTATCCTTGGTAAGTCCATCAAAAAGCTGTGCCCTTTTGTATTAACTTCTCCGCCCTTGCATTTGACGATCAGCGAACCGTCTCTTGGCTTATTGACCGCCACACAAAACTCACTCAAGTCAAGACTCAAAAATCAAGCTGTGTTCTTTCAAACTCAAAGGCAAAAGCATCAAAACCTCCTTGACGAAAATTTGAGAGAAGTAAAAAACAGGGTCACCCTCTTGTGTTTGAATCGCCGAATCAGTTTTTAAGTATTTACCTTTATCACAAACACACAAACGATATTCAGTGGCAGGGACTTAGAAGAGCTCACGAACGTTTATTCAGCACAAATATTAAAGGGCTCTTGAGTAATGAAAGCTGGCCAAATATCACTGACAAGAGGGTCTTGTTTAGCCACAGTGCAGTGACCCCTTTGTTAACCCTGGGCGTGCGGCATCTGTATCAATTTCCACTTCAGACATCTTGTATTTATCAAACGATGTATCATTTTCTCTGCATATTTAAGTAGCCATTTATGGGCCAATGGAATTGGTCAAGAGACATGGCATCAATCTTTGTTGTGTCAGTGCCACTCATTGGTGTCAGATTCTGTCCATGCCAATGTTATGGGCCAAAACAAATCCGTATATTGGTTCCTGGAAATTTACAGGTAACATGTTGTGTTTGTTGAAAATTATAAATATTCACAAGTAGTTTGACCCCCCTCACATGACCCCCCCCTCACAAGTAGTTTGACCCCCCCCACACACACACACCGAAAATCACTGTCAATTTTTATAAACTGTCACCCTTTTGATTAAAAAAAAAGGTTCGAACAGCAGTTACTTTTCTTCCCTTTATCAGTTTTGTAACATTACAGCTGAATAGATTCCTGTTCAAACCACCGGCCATAATACTTCCCACAATACACCATGTGTTAGTTCTCAGATTTGAAACAGCAGGCTATTTTAATTCCCTTTTAATATATCATGTTAGAAGCTCAATTTGTTTGTTGTGACAGGCCCTTGTTCTGGTTCCTGTTCTGGAATATGTTTCCATAGAGTCATCACTCTGTTGCTAGGTAACAGAAGCCACAATACAGCTATTTTACTGTGGCAGTTATAACCAGCCCTGGCTGTTGAAAGTGGTCCGGCAAGCCGCATATTTATTGCCCACCATATGTCTGCCCTCAGCTTTGATTACTAAAACCCACACTGGCATTTACGTTTGATTGCCGCAGAATTGTAGCAACCTTGGCATCCGCACTGTTGAACGGGCGTATCGTCACTTCATATCAAATCCGCGGCCGGTAAGTCCTGGATTAAGTCATGGAGTGGGGAATACTTCGTCAGTGCCTAGCGATGTAGCAAACATATCACATCTGTACTTTGTAGTTTTCAGGTGTCACTCTGGTATCCTCCTTTATCTAAGGAAAATAGAGTGCTAATTTTTTTACAGTGTTGCTATCTCCGTAATGATAGAGTGCAGTAATTTAAAATCCAGGGCTGCCATGGTAGCTCATGTAGCTACTCTCTGCTTATCTGTTTTAAAGTTTGAGCAAGATACTTAGGGTGTGAGCAGCGCACTTCTGTACATAGAAGTATTCTACTTAAAAGCGTCGCAAACATCGTAAACACTATTTAAGGAGTCTCAGCCACACCTTGAGCACTTAAAAGCCCCTACCTTATTTTGCAAAAATGGCAGGGGTACGCACTTTTGAGCCATTGAGATCATTTCATAGCTCATTATACTTGACAACTTGAAGAAGTGTTGTGTTGTGCCATGTGACAGTTTGCCAGTTCACTGGTTATGTGAGTCAGTTTATGAAACCTTGCCCTAAAATGACAGGAACGTTTATCCGCTTAAGATCACAAATTGTGAATTTGACCACTAGACTCTCCTTAATACAGTTTCTGGCTTAGTAATCTAGTTATGCTGCAACAGTGCATTTCTGACAGGAGTTTATGAAATATCACAATGTTTTGAAAACACTCGCAACGACTAGTCATGTCACATTTGGAAACAAAATTATATGTACTCAACACTTATGTTGCAGTCTAGCAACATTAGCAGATATTGGACATCATTTCCTGTCATTATGGGGGGAAAAGGCACATATTATGCAACAGCAGTCGGTGTATAATTTATCTTAGTATGGTTTAACGATTTCAACAGCGTGTGATTGTGTACTTTTCTGTCATCAAGTCTATGTTGACTGAAGTTTGTTTCTTGCTTAGCATGACAAAGTGCGAAGGTTGAATAGGTGGACCAACAACACAGAGTCATATGTTGAACCCCCATTGTTTGCATGTGACATTATTAAACAGTCAGAGGGACAGAGTGGAGACAGGTGTGTACACATTCCTGAAACGCTGCCTGGGACTCGAACCAAGGACCCCCCCTACCAATTAGGCTTGAGTGGCGTCCACTTTTGGATGCTACATGCACAAGGGGTGCATGGTCAAAAATTGGAAACGTCAATGCGAGGAGGTTTTGATGATCAGAATTTTAGGGAAGATATTATAGAGTTAAACAAAATTTCAAATCTGTTGTACTAGTTAGAATATTATTGATATCTATCTATATAATTGTTTGTTCAGAAATCAATCATCATAATACACATGTAGATATGCGACAGCTCAGGTCATGGTCCATGCTTCAAAATAGAGCATTTTCTTACTGAAAATGATAAGAATCAATTTTATAGGTGCATAGGTAATCTACAGGGGATATGGCAAATATTTATTTTCATGTTGTTTATTGATTTATTTTTCTAATGTACATTATTTCTCACATCAAATAATAGGGTAGGGACTTTTATTTCTGCCCAGTGAAGAGTATAGTAGAAGTGATTGGCATCGCCTTGCTTGTTATGTGTCTGGCATCCAAGCTACAAAATTGGTGTCTGTAGCAGAAAGATTTAGTTGATTATGATACTGAGAAAGCCTTTAATATATGTTTGTGAAATATGGTCAATCCCCATGGACCAGTAAGGCCTTTTGGGATGAAAGAAGATTAGCTATACCAAACATTACCCATTACCTTTTTTCTTGGGACACCTGTGGCCTTGTTTAACCTTCACACTGCTGATTTACAATGTACATTGTAGCCAACACA
This sequence comes from Branchiostoma belcheri, assembly GCF_001625305.1. Lineage (NCBI taxonomy): Eukaryota > Metazoa > Chordata > Leptocardii > Amphioxiformes > Branchiostomatidae > Branchiostoma > Branchiostoma belcheri. The sequence continues at coordinate 1,040,812 of NW_017804231.1, forward strand.
GATTAATAGCTGGAAGTGCTTTAAGCCTACAACTGAAAGAAGGTTAATATACCTACATGTGCCGACATTGTGCCCATGGGAAAGTCACTTCAAATGGCTTTCCTTACTTCACTCAGGTGAAAATGAGTACCTAGCTTTGCCTTTGGTTAGGGATGTCCCTTCTTTGATACTAGGACGTTAAAGCCTTGGCTGTATCTTCAGCCAAAACAAATAAAGAATAAAATAAAAATATATCATGCAGTCAAGGTTTATAGTCTCAAGCTGTTCAAGACCCAATGGTCACGAAATGGCTTGCCTTTTCCAATTCAGTACATGTTGTCAAAACAGTAATGAGTTGTTGGGAGGTGACCTTCTGTTGAAAAGATATTTATTATCCTGATGCGAGTTGGTTAATTACCTCTGTCTACCTGGATGGGTGTTGGGCCAGACACATTCTTTAGGTGCTGTGAGATGCGGCCTTACTTTGGAGGCCACATATGAGGCTGTTGTCTACCAGTGGTATGAACTTACAATGCCAAACAAGAATTCCGAGATTTCATACCTCCATGAAATATGGGCTTGATATGTAAATGTGCCTGCAGTTACAGAACAAGCTGCTAGGGGGACCAAACTCACACCACTTATTCCTGACAGGAAAAGCAATCTGTCATGAAAACATCAAGACCATAGCATGTTCAGGACAAAAGATACAAAAACCGGAAGTTCTGCTGCAGTACCAAGGTCATCCACCAGGAGGCCCATATTTGACCTTGACGTTTGTCTTCCTAAGACTTACCAACATACCAAATATCATCATAATCCATAAAGGCGTTCTGAAGTTATGCTGACCACAAAGTTGCGGAAACACAGACAGACAGACACACACACAGACATACAGACACACCGAAAACAATACCTCCATTTTTCATGGAGGTAATTATAGGTCTAAATCAACATGTATTACTGCAAAGTATCATCTCCAAGGTCTGGCATGATTGTGTTGACCTTAGTTAGGAGGTGTGGTGCATTGGTCATCCTCCCTGGCCCATCTGCTGGAGTGATTATCTGCCATTAGACAAATTACAGGTAGGGGGGAAAGTCTCAGTAATTACATTTCAGTCAATTACATTTCAGTCAGACGTCAGTACTCTGCACTGGGGGAAGATCATTATATGCGGTGGTGGGTGATGGTCAAGGATAACAATTATTTCTCCTACAGTCAAAACTGCTCAAGACGTCCACTCAGGAGATGACTAAAAATTTTGTCTATGTAGACAGGTGGTTACTATCAGAGGGATTCTTAGTGCTTGTGTCAATGGAAAAATTATCCCATGGACCACCCAAAAAGTGGTCATAGTGGTCCTTATATGTAGAGGTTATCACAGTATAGGTTTGACTGTATATCAAAGGTATGGTTCAATGGGTTTATGAAATGACTTATTACCCGTATTACCTCATTTTGTCAAATGAATATGGATGGTTTCCCTGTTTCCAAAACTAGTCATGTTTTAATTCTCTATTCTTCCTTAGATTTAATCCAAGATAAAATACCTGAAATTGCAACCTTGTAAGACTAGACCCCCAGAAAAGTGGGAAATATACATTCAAATTTTAAGCATATCTAAACTTGGATGTACAACGAAAAGAATTTGAAGAAGATTTTGTGCCAAATCCTTGACCCCTCCCCCAGAGAACAGTAATGATCTGTCCCTACAGTAGCTGCACCACCCTTCATGATGATTAAAGCAGCAGATTACATTAGTAGATAACACACTGGGACTGCCATGTCCTGGTCAGGGGGATTGGATGGTAATTGGTGGTGGGAAACTTTGGTGGACATTCTCTTAATTTGCCGTCTTGTCTCCCATGTTAATTGGTCCATTTATAATGCTTTCACATGTAATAATCTCTTCGTATGCATTTGCTTTCAGTTTGCTCTGACAGAAAATGATATTTCTGCTTCTGGTTTTGTTGTGATTTCATAAAGTTTGTTCCTGTTGAAAATTATTTCTGATTGCCCACCCCCCATCCGAAAATGGACTAAAATGTAGCTAATGAAATATGTATTGCGCACCTGTACATTTGTTTACTTATGTATGCTTTGTCAGTAGACCGTCCTAATAGGTGCATAATTGAAGCCTTCATGAACTAAAAAGGGATACAGGTTAATTTGACCACTTACATGGTTGCCTTTCTCTTATACTCAGCAAACACATTATGTATAGTATAGGCTATAGACCATCAAACAGGGCAGTATACTACTCATGTATGTGTAGTAATAATAATATGCTATGCTATATAGACATGACTATGAGATATGTTATACAAAATACATCTAATCAACATAGATTTTGAAATTAAAAGAGGGGAAGCTGCAAAGTCAAAACGTACAACAAAAGAGAGTTTAGGACCATTTTTAGCTCCATTCATGTCCTAAAGAGCCTTTCGTTTGCACACTATGGAAGAGCATGGCTAACCTTAAATGTGTGTCTGTCAATGTGACTCAATGGACTGTCAGTCACAATGGAAGGAAAACGTTTTTTAGTTGCCGAAATGCCATACTGCCAAATCCACGCATTCTTCTTTCCAAAGTCTGGACTTCGGCAACTTTGTGGCGGTACATAGCTCAGTACATGGTGGAAAGCCAAGCGGAATGACACCAACTCAATAAGGCTTTCCTGGAGGTTTTGGCCTTCAAATTCTTTTCAGTACAAGAATGTCATGACCTCGCAAGGTTTAGTATGGAATGTCACCTATGCTACTACAAGGTAGCGATCCTTTTAGAAAGGATTCTACAGAAGTTGAATCTTCCTACAGGCATCTTTGCCGGCAGCTAGAAGAAGCCAGAGGTATTATTTCCTAACAATTGACTTGCTGCTATTATTCAGGGATTAAGTCTTCGTGTTTGTCTTCCCACAGAACTGGTGAAGAGCTGCTAAGGTTGACTGGTGCCCTACTTCCCGTGCATAAGTCGCACCCGCTGGAGAAGAGACAGCACGCCAGGGAGATTCAGCAGCATGGGGTTCGACATCGAGAGATTTGTTGGTACTGTGAACGAGGGGCTGCTGTGCTGCGTGTGCCGAGACGTGCTGGAAGACCCGCTTCAGGCGCCCTGCGAGCACGCCTTCTGTTCCACGTGCATCCACGGCTGGCTGGTGCACGACAGGATCTGCCCCGAGGACAGGCAGCCTCTCAACATCACCCAGCTCAGGCCACTGTTCCGCTACATGAAGAATGACTTAGACAGGCTGCAGATTCGCTGTATCAACGCCCAGCACGGATGCTCGGTCGTATGCGAACTGGAAAACATTTCCAAACACGAGAGAGAGTGTGGCTTCGTGTCTGTCTGCTGTCCCAACATGGGATGCTCCACTATCGTGGAGCGCCGCAACCTCGATGTGCACCTGAACATTTGCGACTTCCGCTGTAAGGAGTGCCCGCGGGGGTGTGGCATGCAGATACTGAACCACGACGACGCTGAACACAACTGCATAGCGGAGCTCCGCACGGAGGTCGAGCTCCTGCGAGCCGAGATGATCTGCAAGTTGGAAGACCAGCGTCGCGAGATGGAGTCGCGTTTAGACTCGCAGCGCCGACACATGGTCCAACGGGAGGGCCTGCTACAAGCCGAGGTCGACGACCTCAAAGGACAGGTGACCCGCATCATGCAAGAGATGCGCTCGCTGATGGAAATCGAGCGGCAGCGGCGGCAGGACCTGGAACGGGCGGAGCTCGAGAAGCGGGAGCTCGTCGAGCTTATCAAAGGTATCCCACGGGAGGGGTCAGAAAGCATCAAGAGCGTTACCTGTAGTCGATGCAAGAGAAGCGAGAGGATAACTATTATATAAGGTTAGACGTTCGCTGTTATGTGGTGTGTCGTGCATTTTGTCCTAACACGTTTTTGTTGGTGGCCAATCATAATATCTCTTCCCTTACTAACCCTTATAATATTAGCATCTATGTTTAGTTTCACCACTAATATACATTATGTCAGTAAGCCATTTTATTTTTGCCAATTCAATATACTAAAACTTACTAATTAGGAATAGCCAAAACTTCATCATTACCGCTTTTAAACACTTTTTAGAGCAGTCACGTTTTTCCTTTTTTTCACACATGTGACACCAATATGTCACATGATAGAGGCTTCAACAATGCTCATTCAGGAAAATGACACATTCTTTTTGCACAACAGAAGCCACGGTCTGATGCAACAGGTGGTATTTCTATACAACTTGTAGCACCAAAAAAAAAAGGAGTTATAAGTAGCTCAGACCTCTCGTCCAACAACATTCTCTGACCTAAATTGCTGCTATTGTTACAACAGGTGAATAAGGTTACGCCATGTAACTTGATTCTTAACTTTGAGCCCTGCGCTACGCACCACGCCTGCTAATTGTTCAGCCCACGCTATCCTAAGTGGGACTGACAACTTTTTAAGTACTTAGAAAAATACAGTATCAAGCACGCTTCCACTGTTTGCAGATCCAACGTAAATCTACAGGCAAACATGTTTTGTTCCAGAAAATACGGCAGATACTCAGAACCTTGTTTGCTATTCCTTGCATCTTAGGAACAGAGAAGGGTCTTGTCCTTCTTTGGGTCTTCTTGTAAGATTATTGCCGGGAAAAGTGAACATCGTACAAAATCCTTTGTTGCATCCTTGGTCTTCTTCAAAAGGCCATTTTGTCTCTGATTCTCATGGTTACACAGACCAGTTTAACCCAAAACCTTTTAAAAGGATTATGGTAAATTTACTGTAGCCATTTTGGTTGCAACTTCTAGGGCTGTCCTAAAAGTAGCCATTAAAAGCTCTTGCATGGGTTTGTAGATGATATGTACAATGTATGCTAGTAGTAGTTAAGTGCATTGTGAAATGGTAGTACATGGTTCACAAGGCCATAAAACAGCATGGGGTAAAAGGGGTTTGTTTGGAGTCCCCGCAAGGTTTTCCATTGACAGGTGCACCTGTTGTTACATGTACAATGTACAAGCATTATGGGTCCAGCTGGTGTGAAGGGTATAGAGATATGCCATAACCATCTGTTACTAATGGTACCCAGCTTTCACTATCAATATCATGACAGTCTTTTCAAAATATAAGTTACTGTCACTCAAACTACAAAACAAAGGAACAATGGAGTTGTCTTCATAGATATATAGAACACCATGATTGTTGCCAAAAATCATGCTCCCAAATTTACTAGACTCAAGTCAAGCCCCCACCCCATCCTTCTGACATCTGTGACCTTTGCTTCATCCTCAAGGTCATTGTCATTATCATTTAAGAACGACCTTCATTCTCTGTAAAGACGCTGTGATGTGTTAACAAACGGATTGGCATAAATGGAAATGTGTCGTGAGACTTGTATTGTTAAATTCCATCATTTTACTATCTTACTCAATAATTCATCATTTAACAGACTCTTCTTAATCCGCCTTCTTTACCAAACACAATGTTACCATTCTTCCTAATGTCATACCTGTAGGCCTGTCTTTGAATCTAACCTTTACCAAATCTTTACTTACATCTCTTGATGCATTTAGGGAAGTTTAAAAAAAACTAAAAAAAAAGAAGAATATTGTTTGGGTTGAATTACAAAGCTGTATTAAGTAGAGTGGGGGAATTGAACTGAGAAAATAAGAAAATTCATACATTCAGAAGAACGATTAAAAAATTCAATAATCGGTAAAAAAATGGTTAATGTTACACCCCTATATTCTAATTCCTGTATATTCCCGTTGCTGGTCAAATGAAGTAAATATGTGATGCGTAAATGCAGCTGGGTTTCTACTGTCAGCATATCAAGTGCATAAAACTACAAACTGCATTATTTTAGCCGAAAACAACAGGTACAATGTATAACGGAAGCTGGACATAAGAAAAAGGCTTCTAAGAGGAATTTCCTTTGTGGAATACTGTTTTGTAACGTTACTAATGAGCCGAAAACTCGCCGCTGCCTTTCCAAAGTGTTCAACTGCACAGCCATCCTGAGTATGTTTACCTTTTCCATTGTAAGAAAGAATGTCCTCTGAACTGTTTTCCAGACAAAATATGCTGACTATGGTAAGATTGTGTGTAAAAATGCGCCTGACGAAGATTTTATGTTAAGACAACTTAGTGAAGTCATTTTGCCATTCATATCTCCCATTCTGCCCTAGTTAGGTGTGACAGGAAGCATCTATTGTTGTGTTTTTGTTAAGCTGAATGTATATTCAATAGTCTTCAGAAGACATAAATAGTCGACATCATTTAGGTGTCTTAAAATTCCGAGGCTTTCTCTCCACAAAACACTAGCATAGTAAGCATAGTAAACCCACGCCACCATATCCAGTGCTACAAATGTATTCTGCACTGTGTTTACTTCTAGAATGGCATATCATTTAAAACTCAGTATAGACTTAAAAGGTTGACTGGCTAAGGAATTTTTCTGACATGTGGACATTCTAATAGCTTTCTTAGTAAAGTGCTTAGTATTGTCCAATCTAAGAACTTTTCCTTAAAAAATAGCAGTAGCAGTACATGTTTTGCCTCTTGAGTTATACCCACCATCTTTTTGTTTTTCCTGCTAAAACAAATGTAACTCTATAGACATCTAATTAATCTCGTCAGAAAGCCATTTCCAAGTTCATCTGCTCCAGTAATCCTCCTGATATCCCAAACATCGGTAACCCATAGCAACAGGATAGATTAAAGGTCACAGCGACAGTCCTGATTGATTTATTTAATCCTGAACTTGAGAAGAGTCATCCCACACAATCTATCTCCATATGTGCAATCACTCTTTCCAAAGATTAAGATCAAATGTATTTTGTCAAAGTCAGAAGGTTATCAGATGGTGGGAAATTTGGAAGGAAGCCCCCACATGACAGATTAGTTGATACAACAAGTTGAAGTAATCACCCAGTGATTAAAACGTACAGATGTTTGGACTGTTCCAAATGATTTTGTAGGGGTTGGAGAGTTTGTTCTTGAACTTGACGTTTTCTGGGATTATAACCTTATGCTGATACTCTAGGCTTTTCCCTTCAATTACCTCTACCTCTTATGAAATTTTTGTCATCAGTGTAGCAGTGTTATCATTTCTAGATTTAATTAGATAATGATGAGAATAAATCATAATTGGTATCTTTCAAAAAACGTAAAGAGCAGTTGTAAATTGTAATGATGGTAGAAAATAGGAATAACCTTATTCTGGATGAGAGGAACGTGAAGCATTATAATAATAATAACACGTAACTATTTCTTTATAGATTAAAATGTCGTCTTCAGTTTTAATAGGAGATACCGGTATGTGTTCAAAGGGGATTTTCACGTTACATAAGGTTCAAAGCCTGAAATCCAGTCTTGTTTAGTATATCTATAGCTGACAAGGTTGGGTTTCAGGCTGCCAGGTTCATCCCTGAATGTCTAAGCCATTGTTGACACTGATGCCTTCAAACATTTAAGAGCCACACCCTATTTAGGGCTTTTACGCCAATTTCAAAGACATCAAAGACTGTCAGATAAACCCACTTAACCCTCAGCTAAAGTGGCACAGAAAGACTGGAAAGCCTAACTTCTGATTGAGGGAGACATGGCAAGGGCTAGAGACACATCTGGGTGTGGTTGAAACATTCCAGTCATAGTAGTTTGTTTCACAAGTGGATTTGCAAAGCATGTGCTTGAATTTTGGAACAGCTACTTATAACTAAACTACAAAATGTCGGGGAAAGGTAAAGAATCTGTCCTCAGATAATAAGCTTTTCAGTACAATGTAGTCTCGTCACATCTCACATTTTTCAGTTATGCAAGCACACCAGGTCATCCTTTTCGATAAGTGTGTTGTGTTCTTTTACATGCAGTTCAGAAGCTCCTACATACAATGGGCCACTGGCATAAAATACTACTGTCAACATATATTATAAGCAGATAATAGAGGCAAACTCACATTTGACATGAGGTCTTGGGGTCAATATTTATCTACAAAATGTGAGAATCTCTCTGTATTGATTAGAATCAATGTTTTAAATGATTTGGAAACAAAGTGCAAAGTGTTCCAAAGGATTGACATATACCACCTGTTACAGGTAGTGTCATATGTTTCACCCAGAAACAATGGTCTAAAAATAGAAAGATTTCTATCTGGTTGACCCCTGACCCCAACAGTAAGTTAGACATATTATGCAGCGTGTTCAGGTGTTGGCTGGGTCAGACAACAAAAGATTTAGGACTGGTCCAAAAATCTCTGCGGAGGAGGAAGAAATTGGCTTTGATTTGTGAAAATTTTAGAAGAATGTGGGAGTCGAGAATGTCTTTTCCTTCAAAACACTTTTGTTTCATTTGTTATTGAAATAAAGTTATTGGAATGATTTAATGATAATGATAGCAATAATATTTACCCCTAAGGTAATTTGGAATAGTCCAAAAGAGGAGCTTTTACTAGAAATTACATCTACATGATCATGATGGTATTTAATTATTAATGCGATGGTTTCAGACCTTTTCATCATGCTTTGTGCCGTCTGAAATTTCCATCAATCATTTGTTCGCCACCAGGAAATTACTCAATGTTATTGGGCCTGTCTCGTTGCTAAGGAAGTATGGTCTGGGTTTCATGCATAATGTCGTATACATGTACACATGTATGTATGCTGCAGTACACTGAGTGAGTAAAGGAATTGTTCATTCAACTGTCATGTCAGAGTGTATAGATGACCCAAATATAAGCTTCTTCGGTTCTTGTCTTTGAAGTTACTGACAACAAACATAAAAGTAAACAAACTATAGGTTGTATGGGGAATTTTAATCCCATTTTGAAAATTTTAGAATTCCATTGTATCCCCCACCCCCTTCAATTCAGATTGATTTTTGATTTTGAAAGTAGTAACTGTTGTATACGTTTTACTAAATATTTTGTTCTTCCCAAATACACATAGTTTTTCTTCACAAAGGTCACAAAGGTGAACATCCTGCCTAGTTCTCTAGTCTAATGAACAAGCCCTAAAGTTTCTTTTGCGGTTCCTTTGTTCCTCAACCTACCTGTGTGTCACACAAAGGAGAGGAAGAGCAACAATAAATCTTGCACACACCTGTGTGTGTAAGGACTAAATGAGGTGGACATACAATAGTTTTATGTGACTATGATTATACCTTTTAGCACCAAAATACAGTCACTACCTTCATGTTGTGGGTTAAATCTCTTTGATCATCATCAATTTTGATCCAGAGGCCTAAAGGTCCCAAACAGTATGAAAAAGATGTCCCAAATGGACACTGAAATGTTCAGATGATATAAAAACGGATTGTCAGAACAGTGTCGAGGTAAAACTTACAAATTGTGAATCAGACTTTTTTCTTTTAAAAGGAAGAGATCACTGGAATGGAAAACAGCAATAATAAGACATGTTTTGTTGCATCTGCTACAATCGCAACAAAATATTGACTGTCTTGTGCTACTGAGAAAAAAATACCGCACATCGATATCCTGAAAAATTCTTGGTTCATGGCCTGAGGTTATGTTGCGTACAGGTATTGTCTTCAAAAAACATCAGAGGGACAAACACTAATGATTGATGGGCGGGATATTTGACAGATCTCAAACCTTGTTTCATAACAATTTCTTCATGATTTTTAGGAGGTAGTCAAAGTTAACCTTTCAATGTGATTTGAAAGAGTGATACCATAATCAACATTAATAATAACATTATACTCTTCGTTAGGTTTGCAAATCCTAAACTTACTAAATACCTTTAATGGCCTTTTTACTGAATTACTGGGTAGATCATGATTTGTAACAGGAGTATGAGAGTGACAGGTCCTTCAGGCGGCTCAGGCCTGGCTGACAATAGTGATTGTCCTCTGTTGTAGATTTTCACAGGTGGTTTGGCAGGTAGGGAGGTCGTGAGAACAAAACAATTAAGACAGCTTTCTCTTCACCTATTAGAAGGGGATGGGGCTAGGGCATGTCTTCACTACTCATTTTTGCCAAAGGTACAAGAATGCATGTAGAGATGGAATGTATCACAATCTCGTTTTTGCTTTCTGAAAACCGTCTACAGTTGTGTCAACAGTTATCATGTAAAGAAGGACAAAAGCTATGTCCTGCTCAATGTACTAGAGAAATCCTTTAACTCTTTTTGACATTTACTATGAACAGTAGACCATCACTTGATGTCCTGTTGTAAGGACTGCAACCCTTTCCAGTAGCATGCAAGTTGGATGAGTGAAATGCAGCCAGCTGGCGTAACCTTTTGGCCCTTTGAAGTGATAACCACTGAACTGTGCATGCTACAACCTGCATAGCTGGCAATACTACTAAACTGATGCTGTTACAGATAACAGAAAGCCTTATAGCTAAAGCCTTAAGGTTATAGTTGTGCAATTGTTTGTATACTCTAGTTGTTTTGCATTGTCAGCATTTCTGTGTCACCTGCTAACAAGATGCCAGGATGTCTACCGTATTCTACAGCCATTTGTATGTATTAATTTTGAGCGGAATCCACACAGAACCATTTCTTAACTTATTGCTTCTGACCATTAGGGCAGAATGCCAGGAGTCTCTTGGGAATGTACCCATCCATCCTTATTCCGTAGTGTGTACAAAAGCTAATTGTTCTTGCCACATTCACTGGATAACATGCCAGGTATTTTTGTAACAGTTGTTTTTTCTACATCTCATGCCATATTCTTTGTCAACAATTGTTACCAAAAAGTTGTTAAGCAGCACATGAAAAGGTGACTTATACATTTAGATGATACATATGCAGGTAATGTAAATCCAAAAATGATACACAGGAAGTCAATCACCTTCGTTTTAAAGTTTAATCCCAATGTAGTCGGTTCCTTTTAACTCCGAACGGCTTATAACAACGCCTTTAGAATATTGTTTTCATATGGAAAATTTGAGAGCGCCAGTCGAATGTTTGTGACTGAGGTTGTCGATACCTTCGATGCTCGCAGACGTAAACTAACACACTCTTTCACCAATCGGCTCCTCAACAGTAATAACAGTATCATAAAACTCGCAATCCACTCAGACTTATCATCCACCAGTCACTACTGGGATCACTATATCGGCCTAGTCTACCGGTAAGGCCTTTCCCGTTTGTATATGTACCGAACCCTACCATTTTTACTATGTGTGCACCTTGTTATTTTAATTGTTTGTCTACTATGGGCCAATTTGCGCCTGAAATAAAGAATAAAGATAAAGATTTTAATCAAATTGCAGTATCAGGTGGTTTTGGTCCTTCCTCTGTTAAATTATTCAGAACATTGCATCTCAAGGGGGTCCTGGATACTTTGTCATAGCTCTTACAGGTTAGAGCACAGGATTATAAGTTATATTTACTGAAGTATCACTGATCTGGGGATTTATCCCGTGGGACCTTTCATGTGGTCGAGAGAGGATCAGGACTTTGTTGGTCTACAGTTACCGTGGACAACAGGTCTTGAGCATTTCAGGATACATCATAATACATTGTACAATCATGTAATTGTAGGTCTATATATCCTACTGAAAGGTTGTTTTTTTTTCTATAGAACATTGGCATATATTGTTTCTGGAATATTTCATAACCTTCTCCCTGCTGCCTAACCCAATTATTACCAATACAAAACTGGTAAACAGACCTAACACTTGTTAATCTTCAGTTGGTGTACATGTACATGTTCCAATGTGTCATAAAGTAAGGACCTTGTATGATGTTTTGCAGGAGAGAGGGCTTGGGTTCTTCTTATATTTTATATAATTATTATGTTGGAAGGATTGGAACTACTCCATGACATTTCACCCTCTGATGTCCAGTCTAGAAGTGTTGTAAAATTGGTAATGGAAAAAAGATGGTGTTTTAGACATCTGGTGTTTCCATTCTTATGAATGTATTTTTTTCCTGTTTTTCAGATGTCCATGACAAGTTGTTGACATGAGGAGGCCGTATGATGTGGTACCAATAAAAATGTCACGTGATCTACCCATGCTGGTCGGTGCTAGTTCTGTCCACAGTGGACCGGGAGAGGGCCAGGCCAGGACAACTCTTTGGTTGACATTTCTACAATGGAAAATTAGAGGTCTTAACCTTCAGCACACTGAAGCATCCATTTGGCTACAAATTCTTTAAAACTAATAATTTTTAATTTGTGTACATTTTTATGTCCCATAATGACATCATTTGATACCAGTTTCCTTTTGCTGGGTAATTTACATGTAGTTAAACTTATTTCAGCCTAGCTATTATCTTTGTCAAGTGAAACAGGGCCAAAATGGAAGGCAATTCAGGTTTATGAATAATCTTCCTTTCTTGTATTCTTCAATATCTCAAGTGGGTGTTGCCATCCTTAAAAAGTATTTTGGTAAGGCCAGAATGTTTTAGTTCATGTTTAAGTTATTATCACAGAGGTGCAAGCCCATGTGTAATATTAATATCATATAGAGAAAAAGCTAAGACATGGTAATATCAGAGAGGCACAAAATAGTATATACACGTGCCTTATAGTGATGTACTGTGAAACATACTTGTAAAAATTTACTCTCATCCAAGTTTGATAGTAAAATGTAAGTACGTTTTAGAAGTAAACTTTTTAATCAAGCATCATTTTTATTTTTCAGCCTTTTGAATGACAAGATGTGTTACATGTGTAAGCTTGGATGTAGCACAAGTTTCTCATGTGAATTTTTATTACTCTATGGGAGTAATAAAGATGTAGCACTTATATGTGTTATATGAACAAGGTCTGAATAACAGGATTGACCAGGACTTAAACACTAAATTTAAAGCACGTGTGTAAAAAGGAGGAGACAGTGATTATACTTGTATAGAATAGAGTTGGAGAATACTAGCATGGCTCAAAATATAGACTAAAAAAACAATAATAATGTTTGGCTAACACTACATATAATGGTGCAATCTCTTGCATGTTTTATTGTAAAACAGTTGCACAAAGCATATACCAATCCTTAAACTCATCCACTGCCACAAGACTCAAGAGCAGTGGGAGAACAATTGTGTTCCAGTTGCTGTTAGGGCTAAGGCATGTATGAAAACACAACAGTTACAACTCTGCAGGAATGCCGTAGCAAACCGTAGTGCCTTTTACAATGTGTTGATACAGATGACAAAAATAGATGGCTTCACAAACAATTGTTGGATACAAAAATTCACAAGTGACTTTTGTGACAGGTCTGCATGTTACTAGAAACCTCAGGTGGTTCAAGAACTATAATGTGGTCTAATCATGCCACCTAGCAGAATGTTACAGAACTGCATTGAGCTGTTCCTATATCACCAGTTGGCAGGACACTGTACCTTGTACCAGTTAGGCTTTGATCTGCTCAGATACCTTGGTGCTTCATGTCAAATGAATACAGTATACATGATTCATTGTCACTTTGTGAAAATAAATATTAGTATTTATGATTCATAATACTGTTAACACCATTACAACATGAATATTCTGTTCAATTACAATTTTAACTCTTGTACCTTGTTAGAAGTATCTAGCATCCTTCTTATCATTTATAAGGTGCTTTTTTAAATCTTTTGTACTGTCAGTTATCAAGAAACTAAACATAATTGTGCTTCTGCCAGTTTAATCACTATACTGTCGCCTGCCTACACATCATTGTACACATGACATTTTGTTTATCATATTTGACATAAGTGCAGCAAGCACTGGTAACATTTGCAAAGTCTAGTTATCTTATGTAGCTGTTAATTCCAGTTTTAGGATTTTTTTTAAGTCATGGCTATCCCAGGTGTTTGTTATTTATGTTCATGTACAATGTTACCATGATAATTTATTGGAATTCTACAGTGGTACCTAATAAAACGTACATCTGTTATTAATAAGAATGTGTGTTTGATTTTTTTTTTCATTTCCCAAAGCTTTAAAGTAATATGTCACTAAAAGATGTGTGAGAAGAGTTGGTGTGACTTGTCAATCGATTATCAGAATAGTGGTGATAATAATAAGGATCATGGGTGTGGGGGTGGGGGTGGAGAAAGGTTTAAAGGTTTACTGTTGGCTGAAGGATTTTCCAGACTAACATCTGCTTGCTGATTGTTAGCGGACCTGTTTTGTGCGTCACCTAGCGTTTCGTGTATGCAGCACAGATTGGTCGTCAAGAACTTGCCTTTTCCAACATAAATAATTTAATACGCTCAATTTTTAAAGACGAATGTGCTCCATGACGTTACCTACTCGATCTTTCCATCAAGTTAGGACCGTTGATATGTGTTCTTCATCAAATTTCAAAGAGATCGATTATTTATATCGTCCCATGATCCCCAAGTTCAGGGGTCGACGGACCGAAACTTGTGACGTGGTTTACTTCCGCTTTTGTGTTACCTGCAAAACTTCTCACCAGTGTTTGTTTACAGCCCAGCAGGTCTACATAACAACCGCACAGAACTTTCCATCAGTCAGTGTAGATCTAGTAAAGCCATGGCGGGAAGAGGACAGCCGTCTCCTCGTCGGGCTCCGATTGGCGGGAGGGGACGAGGACGCGCCCCGACGACTTCTGCAAGGTTGCCCCTAGCCTGTACCTGGTACAACAACCGACATAAAGGCTGCAGCAAGGGCCACACCTGTACGTTCCTGCACGTCTGTCAGTTCTACCTGAAAGGAGAGTGCAGGTTCGGCGCACAACGCTGTTCTTTCTCCCACAACCTGCACGATTCGCAGCCCATTGGGGTTCTGAGTGATTTCGGGATCGACGCTTCGCAACCTGAGAGTTTCCTACTGGAGATGTACAGGTTTAATGTGCCGGTCGGGGCAACTCCACCCAGGAGCGCACAGCTCGCCGCCATGCCTGCGGCTAGGAAACGAATGCCGAGTGGGGGAGGAGGTTCCGCCGGACAGGGGGACGACGGTACGGGGCAGGGCACGGAGATCTGCACTTTTAACCTGAGGAGCAGGTGAGACCAAAGCCGGAATTCACAGGCATACACACAGACTCATCATACACAAACGCTCGCACTGGTACATCCCTTGCCACATGAATGATTCTGCGCACCATACACCCCGGAAATGTAGTTAACATTCGACGCGAATGTTGCTTAGTTCATGGTTGAATTCTTACTTAACATCTCTATATCGTGAGGATTGCTATAGATGCTTTCGCAGACTTTGAGGACTGTTAAGAACTTTTGTAGGGGTCCTTCAACAACAATCTATTGTGCTATCATATTGCAATTAGTCGTGACATATATATATATTTCACCCACAAGGTGCTCCTTCGCTGACACCTGTCACAACTGGCACTGTGCCATGCCCTACCAGTGGCAGTATCGCCATCCTGGGAACGAGAGCTGGAAAAACTATGACGACGATTTGAATATCTTCATAGAGAAGCATTTCTGTGATGTCAGCAAGGAAGACTGCGAGTTCGACTTAAACATGTAAGGGGCCAATATTTTAATGTTATAATATAATAAAGACCGATATCTGAATATTATGATATGTCTAAACACTATTATAGTTACATTGTGCGTGTGTCTGTGTGTGTATGTTTAACGTTACAAGTATTATTTTACTGGGTGAGTAACCTTTATACACGTATGCTATATCTCAGTTGTCTAACGGATCTTCTCTGACAACGGCTTTGCTAGTAATAAGTCAATTTTGTAAGTCTATAACGTTACACCTAGATTAAAGTTTACGGTCACTTACGCCCAAAACACAGTTACTCATTCAACTGGATATGATTTTGGAAACGATCAGACGCTTCAGGTAGTATCCACTATCTTTCGTCAATGATACTGGAGAATCTTAGAAAAGCGGATTTATAAGAGGGCCTGCATGCCCTTTTTCGTTAACCGTTATGGGCTATTTAAATTCACCGTTAATCGTTGCCGACCCGCTCTAATTCAACGTTAAGCGTTATCAGTATATTCATCGTGAAGCGTTATTGGTCGTTTTAATTCAACGTAAAACGTTATTTGTCATCCTAAATTCAGCGTTAAGCGTTAATGAATAATTCTTCGTTACGCCTAATTTTGCCTTTCAAAGTGCAGGAAAATGCGTCATTGAAGGTTTAAAAATACAAAATTTCCCGGGGGAGAATGCCCCCGGACCCCCTACATTGGCCATTGGCGAGCGACTCGCGCTCCTGCGCTCGGTCCCCTTCGGCTCTAGCCAGCACCAGTTTCCCGTTAATTACCAGAAGGACCGACAAACACTCTCAACACCATGATTTGCCTCTCAAAATGCGGGAAATTGCGTTTTTGAAGGCTTAGAAATCCTAAAGTGACCCCCTCAGATTGCGAGCCTGTCAAAATCCATCGGTAAAAACTGGGCGTACGGAAAAAGGCAAGCTGGGTAGAGCCTTGGCCGACGTCGACTTGGACTCCCCTTTATTTGTGGACGCACTCGGGGACCAGGGCAGGTGGGGAACACATGTAAGGTGTAATTTTGTCAGTGATCACCTTTCCTCACAAAGCGAGATACCAAATCCAGTGCAGCTCGAAAAAAAGCCTGTCAATTTACCGTTAAGCATTGCCGACCGTCCTGAATTTACCGTTAAACGATATCGGCCCTGCTGAATTTACCGTTAACCGTTGCCAGGACCCCCCCATGCAGACCCTCTTATAAGCACGAACTATTGATTGACGCTCATTTGTTTGTTTTAGGAATCAGTATGTGTTGAACTTCAAGGACATGAAGACAAGGTCGCAACAGGGCCCCTCGTCCTTGCTTCAGCGCCTGTGGAACACCGGTACCGCTGTGGAGATAGAGACCGAGGTGCGGAGGCTGACCACGCCGTCGTGGGGGGCCAAGCCTGCCGGGTACCCGTTCGTGACGGAGTGGCTGTGGTACTGGCAGGACGTGGACGGGACGTGGGTGGAATACGGGCAGATGGTGAGACTTTTATTATGAAGCGGACAGCTATGATAGGATAGGAAATTTTTTAAGTCTTTTTGATTTAGTACATCAAGAATAGAATTATTACCTCCTGGTACGGAGGTATTGTTTTAAGGTATATTTGAATGCATTAGATCGAGTGACAGGAAAGGTGATTTGGTTACCACAGATTGACCTTAAGGACAAATTGGAAGGAATTGATGACTCCGCACAGCATGTCACTCACTTTGGACCTGTTCCCAACCGTGAAGGTTTCTGTCCTACAACTTGTTCATCCCTCGTGGTCGAGGATGACCAATGGCCTTGGTTCCTTCTGTCATACTACTGTTTGTCCGTCCGTCTGTCTGTCTGTCAGATGGTTAGTGTCTGTCTTTATATATATGTCTGTCCGTCTGTCTGTCTGTCTGTATGTTCGTTCGGCCGTCCGTCTTTCTTTATATGCATGTCCGTCCGTCCGGCTGGCTGTCTGGCATGGCGAGATAATGTATGCCAGTCTTACATAAATCGCCAGTTATGAACATATTAAACCTTTGTTACAACATTGTATTTAACAAAATGGGTACATCGTACCTTCATAGAAAAAAATGCAGCATGAGCATTGTGGTACAAAGCTCGCATCACTTATAGGCCAACTTCCTTGCTACAATGTATAACCTATAACATAAAAGCATTACTCCAACGCCGTCTTTAGAACTCCTCCGGCGCGGACCGAGGCCAGAGCAGCCTGAGCAGTCAGGATATCGAGGAGCGGTACCAGGACCAGCCTGACGCCGAACTGAGCTTCAGCACACAGCACCATCAGTACGTCCTGCGCCTGCGCGACATGTGGCAGGAGAACGTCCGTTACAAGACCAGGCGTGACGTCAGACGGCGGCCTCGCTTCGTGTCCGAGGATGACGTCATTAATCCGAGAAGGTAAAAGTCTGAACGTCATCGTTTATACTCTCTTTTGGATGGCACGTCGGCAGAACGTACTGTCCCAATCAGAAGGCTCCATTTCCCATCGGTTATCAGGCCGTAACCTCAAAAGTGGTCGCTTATTAGAATAACCGACCACTTTTGGACCGTGCCGTTATACAGGGGGCAGAACACTAACAAAAGTGTTAAGACTTGTGGCATATCTATTGTTGACTATAATATCTATATGTTCCTTTACGGCTCCCTGTCGGGGCCCGGTTGTGCTCCTGCCGGCGCTGGGGCGGCTTCTGTCTAAAATCCACAAACTTTTGTTCCTTTTGACGATTTCTGCCAGGGACCCGTCCGATGCCCGGTCGGTGCCCCGTCTTGACCCGTGCGGGGTGCGGCGGGGTGCCGAACGGCTGCTGGTGGAATCACCGTCGTGTTTTCGAGGCGGTATATAAAAACGCTGCTCGGCGTGCAAAACCCATACGTTTTTTTCTGTACGAAGACGAAACGTCACACTGAAGATGGCGATGCAGCGTTTGGTGCAACCTGCAGGCAACCTGCAAGCCCGCCTGAGGTTGAGGTTGGCTAGAGCGCGTCACCGTTACAACGTATTTCTTAGTATTTTGGCATTGGTAGCTGAAGAAGATAGGCAGGCAGAACTGGTGCGTCACAAGAGACGATGGTGGGTTCGCCCCTGGTTGACGTGCAGTCCCGTTTATGTACTCTTCAAGCAGAGTTTGATGGGGGGAAGATCGTTACTCAATCTCTGCTTGGAGAGTAGGCTTAACGTAGCCTTTTGGCACCAATTTTGTATCTGTTCGCAATTGTTACATGTTGGGAGCAGCAAGGGTTTTAAGTTATATTTATAGTTATTAATGCGATTTATTCTCCCCAGGAACAAGCCCACAGCCCGCCGTAGGCTGACGTCAGGTTCCTCGGGAGTAGACGACTCGCTGCCCGCCCACTGGCTCGCGATGGCCGAGGACGGGGACGACTATGACGAGGTGCCCCTCTCCCCCAGCGGACCGACGGCCGGCGAGTACCAGCAGGTCAAGGCGCTGTTCGACCAGCAGGGCATGGCGGGAACTCCCATCGGCAACATCAAACGTGTACAGAACCCCTACCTGTGGAGCGCTTACGTCAGGTGAGCATGATATTTGTTAACCTGCAGGTCTGAAGGTGGCCACAAAGACAGTATCAAATTTACCAGACAGGCATTACCTTTTTGCCGTAAAAAATACCAGTACAAAAAGAGAGCCTGATAAAAACGCCTAGAAACACGCCAAAAATAAACCAACGCCTAAACCTTCTGAAAAGATAAATGACTCTAGAGAAGGGATAGACATCCATCCATCTTCAACCTTCCAATTTCTGCCTCCTCTCTACCCACAGGAAGAAGGCTCAGATGAAGAAGCAGAGTGGCGGGGCGGACCCAGAAGAGCGCCAGCTGTTCCACGGCACCAGACCCGAGGCAGTGGACGCCATCTGCCTGCAGAACTTCGACTGGCGGCTCAGCGGCACCAGCACGGGCGCGGCGTACGGACAGGGCAGCTACTTCTCCACGAGCTCCAAGTATTCCAACGACTACGCCCAACAGGGCGCTCCCGGACGCAGGACCATGTTCGTGGCTAAAGTGCTGGTCGGTGCGTACACCCGAGGGCAGTCCAGTCTGCGCCGCCCTCCCCCTCTCAACCCTGCCGAGCCGCTCGGGAAGACCTTTGACTCCTGTGTGAACAGCAGGTCCGATCCTAAGATTTTTGTCATCTTCGACAGCGCGCAGTGTTACCCTGAGTATCTCATCGAGTACTGAAATTGGTCCTAACTAAAGTAAGGAAAATGAAGGAAAAGAAAGAAAGAGAGACAGGGGGAGAGAGAGAGAGAGAGAGAGAAAGAAAGAAAGAAAGAAAGAAAGAAAGAAAGAAAGAAAGAAAGAAAGAAAGAAAGAAAGAAAGAAAGAAAGAAAGAAAGAAAAAAATAAAAACAAGACTGGCAATGAAAACATACATTGCCATGGCGACGGTGGTTGCTGTTAGGGTTATTGTTTGCATGGCACTGCCATGACACTGCCATGATGGTACCTGTTAAGTCTAGACAGATACAGTGCACTCCTCCCCTGAGTGTATAGTGAACGAGCCCCGGGGTCACAGAAAGCAGGGCCATAGGGCAGACAGATCTTCCCAAGGGTTTATAGGAATGTGGGCATAGATGTGGGTCAGAGAAATGCCTGTGGACATTCCGCATGCCTGAGGACAAAATGCTAACCATTCACTGGGTACGGCATGTGGGGAATGTGGCTAGAATGTGGGACATACACTTGACATACAATTCCTACCTAGTGAAATTCCAGGAAACCCTTGGGACATTGTGGAAATTGTACAGATTGACAAGACTCCCATGATGTTCATGAAGTCGGTACAGATTCACAAGACTAAAACTTCTTGTGAATCTGTACCGACAGTCTTCTGAGCTCTGCTGCATTTAAACAGGTACTATTATTATGATATCTTTTTCTTCTATTATAATAATTGAGAAGTTTATTGCAAATTCATGCCCAGAGGCTAATTGTCAGTTACAAACATAAAAGGACATTGAAGAACAGTATATAAAATAACTAAAATCTACATGATGAAAGGTAGTTGTCTAAAACTGTAGCTATGTCTAAAACTGTCTGAAGGGTTTGACTTCCCTTTTGAAAACTGTAGAAGCTTCGAAGACATCATCAGTGCATATCTGTAAGTCTCCTTCTCAGCATTTCCCCAACATGTTCAGATTCACAATGTGATCGACTTTACTCACAGAAGTAATTCTAAAATGTCTTTAGAGGTTGTAGTTTATTCACCTGGAAGGCATGTGGGAAAGGAATGTGAGCAAAAATGTAGGACTTCCACTTGGAAGGCTTGAAGACTTCCACTTGGAAGGAATGTTGTAAGGCATGTGCGAATGCATGGAAGCAAGAATGTAAAACTTCCACTTGGAAGGCATGTGGGAATGGCAAGAATGTAAAACATCCACTTGGAAGACATGTGGGAATGAGGGCCAGAAAGTAGGACATCCATTAGACTTCAGCGCATGTGCAGACAGGCATTGACGACATGCCACAAATCCCTAGGGTTTACAGCGCATGTTAAGAATGCAGGCATAGCAACCATACCACTATATGTCCCACCGGTTTTCAGCGCATGACGAAGGGCAGGCATTGTACAAATTCCACGTTGTTCCAAATCGAACAGCTCCCGAATGAAACGTCGTTGTTCTCATCAGGAGAAACCACACCACCACTAAGCGCTTAAATCGTAAATGGCAACAACACATCTGAGTAACCTACAATTTAAAGACGACCACCCGCGTTTCACGGACTGGACTTGACAGTTACAGGATATATTGCTGAGGTGGCTAAGAAAATGGAACTGGGCACGCAGAGGACCAACGTTCTGGGCGGAAATAGTTCACATAGGACTGTGTGACA